>NC_034192.2:64512215-64577215 GCF_002021735.2 Oncorhynchus kisutch
ACAGTAATATAGTACTCTAGTATAGTACAGTAATACAGTACAGTAATATAGTACTCTAGTATAGTACAGTAATATAATACTCTAGTATAGTACAGTAATATAGTACTCTAGTATAGTACAGTAATACAGTACAGTAATATAGTACTCTAGTATAGTACAGTAATATAATACTCTAGTATAGTACAGTAATATAGTACTCTAGTATAGTACAGTAATACAGTACAGTAATATAGTACTCTAGTATAGTACAGTAATATAATACTCTAGTATAGTACAGTAAAAAAGTACAGTAATACTGTACAGTAATATAGTACAGCAATATAGTACAGTAATATAGTACTCTAGTATAGTACAGTAATACAGTACAGTAATACTGTACAGTAATATAGTACGGTAATATAGTACAGTAATATAGTACAGTAATACTGTACAGTAATACAGTACTCTAGTATAGTACAGTAATACAGTACTCTAGTATAGTACAGTAATATAGTACTCTAGTATAGTACAGTAACATAGTACAGAAGTAAAGTACAGTAGAATAGTACAGTAGAATAGTACAGTAGAATAGTACAGTAGAATAGTACAGTAATATAGTACAGTAATGTAATACAGTAATATAGTACAGAAGTAAAGTACAGCAGTATAGTATAGTGACATAGTAAGGTAGCGTAGTGCAGTAGTATAGTACAGTAATATAGTACAGTAGTATTGTACAGTCGTATAGTACAGTAGCATAGTACAATAGCATAGCAAGTAGTAAAGTACAGTATTGTAGTACAGTAGTATAGTGCAGTATTATAGTACGGTAGCATAGTACAGTAGTAAAGTGCAGTATTGTGGTACGGCAGCATAGTACAGTAGTATAGTACAGTAGTAAAGTGCAGTATTGTGGAACGGAGGCATAGTACAGTAGTATAGTACGTTAGCAAAGCAGAGTAGTGTAGTACAGTAGTATAGTACAGTAGCATAGTACAGTAGTAACGTACAGTAGTATAGTACAGTAGCGTAGTGCAGTAGTATAGTACAGTAGTATAGTACAGTAGCATAGTGCAGTAATATAGTACAGTAGTAACGTACAGTATAGTACATTAGTATAGTACAGTAGTAACGTACAGTATAGTACATTAGTATAGTACAGTAGTAACGTACAGTATAGTACATTAGTATAGCACGGTGGTATAGTACAGTAGTATAGTACAGTAGTATTGTGCAGTAGTAACGTACAGTATAGTACATTAGTATAGTACAGTAGTAACGTACAGTATAGTACATTAGTATAGTACAGTAAAGTACATTAGTATAGTACAGTAGTATAGCACGGTGGTATATTACAGTAGTATAGTACAGTAGTATAGTACAGTAGCATAGTACAGTAATATAGTACAGTAGTATAGTACAGTAGTAAAGTACTGTAACATAGTACAGTAGTATAGTACTGTAACATAGTACAGTAATATAGTACTGTAACATAGTACAGTAGTCTAGTACTGTAACATAGTACAGTAGTATAGTACAGTAGTATAGTACAGTAGTATTGTACTGTAACATAGTACAGTAGTATAGTACTGTAACATAGTACAGTAGTATAGTACAGTAGTATAGTACAGTAGTATTGTACTGTAACATAGTACAGTAGTATAGTACTGTAACTTAGTACAGTAGTATAGTACTGTAACATAGTACAGTAGTAAAGTATTGTAACCTTCTCTCTTTCATTCTGTGTGTGTCTCTCTTTCTCTCTCTCTCTCTCTCTCTCTCTCTCTCTATCCTTCTCTCTTTCATTCTGTGTGTCTCTCTCTCTCTTTTCATCTCACTCGCTCTCTCTCACTCTCTCTTTACACTAGACAACAACAAAACAAAAGGACAATATCTTAACACAAGGTCTGTTATTAATCCACGCATCCCTTCATCGACCTCTTCTATTCTTCACCCTCCCTTGTTTGTTCTTTTGGTGAGTAAATGAGGGTGGTGACCTCAGACATTTTGCACGGCTACTTCCTGTCTCTCTTTCTGTCTCTCTCCTTCCCTCCCTCCATCACGGTCTAGCGGAGGATGAAGAGTGGAGGGCACTCAGATGGCATAAGAGAGACGAGGGGTTTCGAGTGAGGGAAAGAGAGCGAAATGAGGGTTAGAGCGAGAGATAGAAATGTAGACAGAGAGGTGAGGGAGAGGAGAGAGAGGTGGAGAGAAATCAAATCGAAAGACGGAGAGAGAGAAAAAGAGAGAGAAGGAGAGGAATAGAGGGCAGGCTCCTAACAGACTGTTTAGTAATTACATGGTATAAACCAATCAGGTAGAACACTGGTCCTAAATTAGCTCAGCACAACAACAGAACCAGCATTGGAGGAACCCAGGGGTCAAATCCCCCTCCTGGTAGTCCACAGTGATGTACTGCAGAGTGCGATCACGTAAACATATGTTCCCCATTCAAATATGCCCCTTTATTTGAGAGAGAGAGAGAGGGACAGAGACAGAGAGAGATGAGAGAGAGAGAGAGAGAGAGAGAGAGAGAGACTGAGAGAGAGAGAGACTGAGAGAGAGAGACAGAGAGAGAGAGAGAGAGAGAGAGAGAGAGAGGAGAGAGAGAGGAGAGAGAGGGAGAGAGAGAGAGAGAGAGAGAGAGAGAGAGAGAGAGAGGAGAGAGAGAGAGAGAGAGAGAGAGAGAGAGAGAGAGAGAGAGAGAGAGGGAGAGAGAGAGAGAGAGAGAGAGAGAGGGAGAGAGAGAGAGAGAGAGAGATGAGAGAGAGAGACAGAGGGGAGATGAGAGAGAGAGATGAGAGAGAGAGAGAGAGAGAGAGAGAGAGAGAGACAGAACGAGAGAAAGAAAGAGAGAGAGATAGAGAGTGAAAGAGTGAGAGAGACAGAGACAGAGACAGAGACAGAGACAGAGACAGAGAGAGAGAGAGAGAGAGAGAGAGAGAGAGAGCGAGAGCGAGAGAGAGAGAGAGAGGTGGGCTAATCCGTTCTAATCAACCTGGAGCCACTTTCCTCCTTCATTACTAAACAAGAGAAAGAGCTTCAGCTTCTCCACAACAAACAGAATGGTGGTAATTAGCATTTAGAGAAACCAGGGATGGAGCAGAGAGGGGAGGGGCCGGTCCATAAAGAATATCCTCCATAGGACGTTCTTGGAACCTGTAAACCTGCCAATTTGACTAGTCCCAGTCAATATTAGAAAGAAGGCAGCAGCCCACCTGTGGGGAACCTGTGGTTACCTAAGTTACCCCGTTGGCTCACAGCAACAACGTCACCCTTTTCAAATACAATGTTCTTGTTGCCTTTGTAAAGTGCAACATGTCTAAAGATTCATTTTCAACATTTCTCCCAGTGACCCATTGTCAGCAACCATAACTCGTGTGTTCAATTGGAACGTTGTGTTCACTAACCCAAGTTTATCATTTTAAAAGGCTAATTGATCATTAGAAAGACCTTTTGCAATTATGTCAGCACAGCTGAAAACTGTTGTCCTGATTAAAGAAGAAATAAAACTGGCCTTCTTTAGAATAGTTGAGTATCTGGAGCATCAGCACTTGTGAGTTCGATTACAGGCTCAAAACGGCCAGAAACAAAGCACTTTCTTCTGAAACTCGTCAGTCTATTCTTGATCTGAGAAATGAAGGCTGTTCCATGTGAGAAATGACAAAGAAACTGAAGATCTCGTACAACGCTGTGTACTACTCCCTTCACAGAACAGAGCAAACTGGATCTAACCAGAATAGAGGTAAGAGGAGTGGGAGGCCCTGGTGCACAACTGAGCAAGAGGACAAGTGCATTAGAGTGTCTAGTTTGAGAATCAGATGCCTCACAAGTCTTCAAATGACTTGAGAAGCAGAAAAAATGAAAATATGCTGGAAAAGTGGTTGACGCCATGTGTCAAGCATGGTGGAGGCAATGTGATGGTCTGGGGGTGTTTTGATGGTGGTAAAGTGAGAGATTTGTACAGGGTAAAAGGGATCTTGAAGAAATTGGGCTATCACTCCATTTTGCAATGTCATGCCATACCCTGCGGATGGTGCTTAATTGGAGCCAATTTCCTCCTACAACAGGACAATGACCCAAAGCACAGCTCAAAACTATGCAATAACCATTTAGGGAAGAAGCAGTCAGCTGGTATTCGGTCTAATGGAGTGGCCAGCACAGTCACCGGATCTCAACCCTATTGAGCTGTTGTGGGAGCAGCTTGACCGTATGGTACGTAAGAAGTGCCCATCAAGCCAATCCAACTAGTGAGAGGTGCTTCAGGAAGCATGGGGTGAAATCTCTTCAGATTACTTCAGAAAATTGACAACTAGAATGCTAAATGTTTGCAATGCTGTAATTACTGCAAATGGAGGATTCTTGAACAAAAGCAAAGTTTGAAGGACACACATATTTCAATAAAAATTCATTATTTTGAACCTTGTCAACGTCTAGACTAGATTTCTGTAACGGCTGTTGTAAGGAGGACCAAGGTGCAGCGTGGTATGTGCTCATCTTTATTCTTGGAACTGAACACTGATTAACCAAAATAACAAAGAGAATGAACAAAAACCGAAACAGTTCTGTCTGGTGCAGAAAAGACACAAAACAGAAAACAACTACCCACAAAAACCCATGTGGGGAAAAAAAAGTATGGTTCTCAATCAGAGACAACGATAGACAGCTGCCTCTGATTGAGAACCACACCCGGGCCAAACAACAAAGAAAGACAAAACATAGAAAATGAACATAGAATGCCCACCCTAGTCACACCCTGGGCCAACCAAAATAGAGAATAAAAGCCTCTCTATGGCCAGGGCGTGTCCTATTCATTTTGCAACTCATTTCATGTATGTTGTCATGGAAACAAGGACATTTATAAGTGACCCCAAACTTTTGAACGGTAGTGTACATATGAGATGAGTAATGCAAGATATGTAAAGATCACTATTAAAGTGGCATTAATAAAGTGACTAGTGATACATTTGTTAGAGTGGCCAATGATTTCACATCTGTATAAAGGCAGCAGCCTCTCTGTGTTAGTGATGGCTGTTTAATAACAGTCTGATGGCGTTGAGATAGAAGCTGTTTTTCAGTCTCTCGGACCCAGCTTCGATGCACCTGTACTGACCTCGCCTTCTGTATGGTGGCTCGGGTGGTTGTTGTCCTTGATGATCTTTTTTGGCCTTCCTGTGACATCGGGTGCTGTAGGTGTCCTGGAGGGCAGGTACTTTGCCTCCGGTGATGCGTTGGGCAGATTGTACCACCCACTGAAGAGATCTGCGGTTGTGAACGGTGCAGTTGCCGTTCCAGGCGGTGTTACAGCCCGATAGGATGCTCTCAATTGTGCATCTGTAAAAGTTTGTGAGGGTTTTAGTTGACAAGACACATTTATTCAGCCTCCTGAGGTTAAAGAGGCATTGTTGCTCCTTCTTCACCACACTGTCTGTTTGTGTGGACCATTTCAGTTTGTCCGTAATGTGTACACCGAGGAACTTAAAACTTTCCACCTTCTCCACTGCTGTCCACGATCATCTCCTTTGTTTTGTTGACATTGAGTGAGAGGTTGTGCCCTCACCTCCAACCTATAGGCTGTCTCGCCGTTGTTGGTGATACAGCCTACTACTATTGTGTCTGCAAAATTGATGATTGTGTTGGAGGCGTGCATGGCCACGCAGTCATGGGTGAACAGGGAGTACAGGAGGGGTCTGAGCACTCACCCTTGCGGGGCCCCAGTGTTGAGGATCAGCGAAGAGGTGTTGTTTCCTACCTTCACCACCTGGGGGCAGCCCGTCGGGAAGTCCAGGAGCCAATTTCACAGGGCGGGGTTCAGACCCAGGGCCTCAAGCTTAATGATGAGCTTGAAGGGTACTATGGTGTTGAATGCTGAGCTGTAGTCAATGAACAGCATTCTTACATAGGTATTCCTCTTGTCCAGATGAGATTGTGCAGTGTGGTGGCAATTGCCTTGTCTGTGGGCCCATCGGGGCGGTATGCACATTTCAGTGGGTCTAGGGTGGCCGGTAGGGTGGAAGTGATATGTTCCTTGACTAGTCTCTCAAAGCACTTCATGATGACAGAAGTGAGTGCTACGGGGTCGGTAGTCGTTTAGCTCAGTTATCTTTGCCTTCTTGGCTACAGGAACAACGGTGGCCATCTTGAAGCATGTGGGGACAGCAGACTGGGATAGGGAGATATTGAATATGTCCGTAAACACATCAGCCAGCTGGTCTGCGGACACAGTTAGGGATGCCATCTGGGCCGGCAACCTTGCGAGGGTTAAAACGTTTAAATGTCTTACACACTTTGACCACAAAGAGAGAAGGAGAGCCCACTATCCTTGGCAGCGGGCTGCGTCGGTGGCACTGTGTTATCCTCAAAGCGGACAAAGAAGGTGTTTAGTTTGTCTGGAAGATGTATGTCAGTGTCAGTGAAGTGGCTTATTTTCTTTTTTGTAGTTAGGGATTGTCTATAGACCCTGCCACATATGTCTGGTGTCTGAGTCATTGAATTGCGACTCCACTTTGTCCCTATACTGACAGTTCGCTTTTTTTGATATTCTTGCGGAGGGAATAGCTACACTGTTTATATTTGGCCATATTCCTGGTCATCTTTCCATGGTTAAATGCTGTGGTTTGCACTTTCAGCTTTGCGCAATTGCTGCTATCAATTCACATTTTCTGGTAGATTCGGGTAGGTTTTAATAGTCACAGTGGGTACAACATCAGCACTTTCTTATAAATTCACTCACCGATTCAGTGTAAATCTATATTATTCATGGAACATGTCCCAGTACGTGTTAACAAAACAATCTGAAGTGTGGATTCTGATTGGTCAGACCAGCATTGAATGGTCCTTATCACGAGTACATTCTGTTTGAGTTTTTGCCTATAGGAGGGGAGAAGCAAAAATGGAGTCATGGTCAGATTTGCCAAACATAGGGTGGGGGAGGGCCTTGTATGCATCACGGAAGTTAGAGTAGCAGTGATCCAGTGTTTTGGCTGCCCGGGTATTACAATCAATATGCTAATAGAATTTAGGTAGCCTTGGTCTCAAATTTGCTTTGTTAAAATCCCCAGCTACAATAAATGCAGCCTCAGGATATATGGTTTCCAGTTTGCATATAGTCCAGTGGAGGTCCTTGAGGGCCGTCGTGGTATCGGCTTGAGGGGAGATATACATGGCTGTGACAATAACCGACGAGAATTCTCTTCAGAAATAATACGGTCGGCATTTGATTGTGAGGTGAACAGAAGGACTTGAGTTCCTGTATGTTGAGTTCCTGTATGTTGTTACAATTACAACAATTACACCAATTACACCACGTTAATCACAAAACATACACATTCGCTCCCCTTCTTCCCGGAGAGACGTTTAATCCTGTCGGCACGATGCACAGAGAATACCTGTGGCTATATCGACTTTGACAGCATATATAGGGTGAGGACAGGTTTTGTTTAGGGTGTTCTCAGCTGGTTGGGGTGTGATTGGTTGACAGCATGTCCTCAGAGAGCCATGTTTCCGGAAACAGAGCATGTTACAAATCCCTGATGTGTCTCTGGAAGGGGTCCTGTCTCTCTCTCCCTCTGTCTCTCTGTCTCTCTGTCCCTGAAGTGTCTCTGGAAAACAACCCTTGTCCTAATTTTATCTACATTGCTATTATCTAAAGACATTAGCAAATATTATACTCGGAAGCGGTGGGTAGGAGTGCCTTTTCGGGCAGATCATTTCATTGATCAAGACTTCACCAATGAATTACAAGCCTCCTGCATGAAATATACCATCCCTCTGCAGATTCAAGCCCTCGATGGATGCTCCATTGGCTCCGGCCGGATGGAATATCAGACCAAGCCCATTCTACTGCAGGTTGGGGTGAACAACTCAGAGACTTTTAGTTTTCTTTTGATCACTGCTCCTGAGAACCCCCTTAAAACGTCTTTGGGATGGGGGTAGTATTTTCACGTCCTGATGAAAATCGTGCCCAAAGTAAACTGCCTGCTACTCAGGCCCAGAAGCTAGGATATGCATATTATTAGTAGATTTTGTTAGACATTTCTAAAACTGTTTGAATGATGTCTGTGAGTATAACATAACTTATTTGGCAGGCAAACCATCCAGGGAGATAATATTTTGAGGTCACACTTTTCAATGAGATTTCATTGGGAATATAGAATTATTAGACAGTTTCTATCAATTCCACTGGATGTCAACAGTCTTTAGAAATTGGTTGAGGTTTTTCCTTTGAGAAATGGAAGGAAGTAGCCCTGTTCAGAACGAGGGTCGAGTGAAATGTATTGCTTGTTAGAGGTGACCTGAAAAGCACGCTCCACTTTATTTTCCTCCGGTATGGAATGCAGTTTATCCCGTCTTAAATTGTATTGATTATTTCTGTAAAAAAATACCTGAAGTTGTATTAGGAAAGTTGTTTGAAATGTTTGGACAACGTTTCCAGGTAATTTATGAGATATTTTGTAGTCATGTTGCGCGAGTTGGAACCAGTGTTTTTTTTTATCAAACGCTCCAAAAATGGAATGGATATTTTGGATATATAACGACAGAATTAATTGAACAAAAGGACCATTTAGGAAGTTTATGGGACATTTTGGAGTGCCAACAGAAGAAGCTCGTCAAAGGTAAGGCATAAATTATATTTTTATTTCTGAGTTTCGTGTCGCGCCTGGCGGGTTGAATTATGATTGTCTGTGAATGTTTGATGGGGTGCTGTCCTCAGATAATAGCATGGTTTGCTTTCGCCCTTTTTTGAAATCTGACACGTTGGCTGGATTAACAGCACGTGTAGCTTTAATTTGGTTTAATATTTATAGTAATTTCATTTGAATTTGGCGCTCTGCCATTTCACTGGATGTTGGTCAGGTGGGAAGGTAGCGTCCCATCTAGCCTAGAGAGGTTAACCTAGGGTACCCCTGGCTAGCACTACATACATAAGAATGGAGGTCTGTGTCCCTTCATTGATTACCGAGGGCTGAACAGAATCACAATTAAGAATCATTATCCCTTACCCCTGATGTCCGCTGCCTTGGAGCCCAAGGGGCCCGATTCTTCACCAAACAGGACCTCCGCAATACTTACAATCTGGTGAGAATCAGGGAGGGAGATGAATGAAGACTGCATTTAATGGCCATTAAATCAAATCAAATCAAAGTTTATTTGTCATTGTTCACCGAATACAACAGGTTTAGACCTTACAGTGAAATGCTTACTTACAGGCTCTAACCAAACAACGCTAAAAAAGGTATTAGGTGAACAATTGATAAGTAAAGAAATAAAAACAACAGTAAAAATACATTGAAATGAGTATTAGTATTTTGTCATGCCATTCAGATGATCAAACTCACCTGCAGTCTTTCATTTGTCAATGACACTCTTAGTGATGTTGTTGAATCGGTTCGTTGAGAAGTGTGAGTTCCATGCATCCAAAGTCTCCTTCCTGGGCCACATGATCTCTACCACCGGCATCTAAATGGACCCTGTTAAGGTTAGGGCGGTCACTGACTGGCAACTTCCCTCCTCACTCAAACAAGTCCAGCGGTCACTCGGGGTTGCGCAATTTTTTCAACCGTTCATACAGAACGATGGTCTTCTCCGGACCCATCCTCGTTCATCCTGACCGTTCGTAGGTGGATGCACAGCGGAACGAGGGGGACAAGAACGAGGGATACTTTTCTCTCCAAGCTGTTCTCGCCAGCGGAACACAACTATGATGTTGGCAACCGGTAGGTCTTGGCAGGAGTGGAGACACTGGTTGGAGGGGGATCTCCATCCCTGCGTCATCTGGATGGACCACAAGAACCTGGTCTCCATCCAATAAGCCAAGAGATTGAAAACACGCCAGGCTAGGTGGACTGATTTAGAACAGATTCAACTTCACGCTAGACTATCGCCCGGGATCCAAAGAACCAGAAAGCAGACGCCCTGTCCCGACAACACGATGCCTCCATCCCAAGGACTTACCACTATCCTGGTGGTCGTCGATCACTTTTCCAAGGCAGTCCATTTCATCACCCTAAGTTGCCCTTGGCCAAGGAGACAGCCGACCTCATGATTAACCACGTCTTTCGGTTACACGGACTACCCCAGGACATTGTCTCTGACCCCCAGTTTGTTGCACTGTATTTGAAAGCCTTCTGCTCCCTGTCGGGAGTCTCTTGGGTCAAGCAGGAGCTGGAGAAGTTTCTCCACTGTCAACTCACTGCCGAACTCATCCACAAGACTGTCCCCATTTGAGTGTCAGTTCTGATCCCCCCCCCCCCCCGTTTCCTGAACAAGAGGCTGAGAAGGGGTACCCTCTGCAGAGGCATTCATTTGATGATGTGGCTGCACCTTGCTGTCCGGCAACACTACCAGGTAGGCCAGCACCGAAGGCCCCTTTGGCTCCTCCGACCAGATCAATGGGAGTGACTGTCCACCCATGATCTCCTCTTAAAAGTGAACTTGCGGAAGTTCACCCTGTGCTACGTAGGACCTTTCAAGAGCTTGCGCCTCAGCAATCCTGTCTCAAGTTGTAAAGGACCAGTCCCTTCTCTCCACCACACGGTCCCCTCCGCCCCCTTGACCGTTTGCCAGCCGCCCGGTTCGTCGGATCCGGGGCAACCTGCAGTACATGGTGGACTGGGAGTGTTACGGCCCTGAGGAGTGGGCAGAGGTGCCTGCCTGGGACATCCTGGACCCGGGCCTTGTTCGGGATTTCAACCAACTACGTGGTGGTTGTCCCAGCTCCACGGCTGAATTCGCTCCTAGAATGGGGGGGGGTACTGTCATGGTTCCTGTCACCAGAGGGTGGCAGAGATCCCTTTAGAGACTATAATGACACTCAGGTGTTTTCAGTTACCAATTATGATTTCCTTTTTAAAGATTAAAGGGTTTTCTGTTACCCTTTGCAGAAGCTTGATTTGTTTGCCGAGTACGTTGTCTCATGAGTGAGTTCGAGTCAACAGATGAATCACCTTAGTAGTGAAGTCATGTCTAGCAGTAAGAGGACATCAACAGATGAATCATCTTATGAATGTCTGAAGTCAATGCAATCGCGCATTAGATATAGCATTTTTCAACATTACTGTAAAACTTGTTTTGTTTTGCTGGCTGTTTGTCGCACACTACTACCACAATGATGACACATGTCAAGAAGATGGGAGCTGATATAAATGTCGCTGGCGTATCGACTTCCAGCGTATTTCAGTTCTTATTCTGTGACATTTGTCTGACTGAACAGAGTTGTCAGGGCAAAGAGGAGGAGAGGAGGGATATATATATATACAGTTGAAGTCGGTAGTTTACTTACACCTTAGCCAAATACATTTAAACTCAGTTTTTCACAATATATTGGTAGCATTGGATAGAAAAATATTTTAAGTTTCTAAAATGTTAAAATAATGTCTGAGACTATAACAGAAATGATAAGGCAGGCGAAAATAAAAATAAAAAACAATCAGAATATTATTTTTTTGGAGGCCCCAGGCCTATGGGTGCTATGTAATTCCGGCTCACAGATTGCAATTCCTATGGCTTCCAGTAGATGTCAAAAGTCTTTATTCAAGGTTTCAGGCTTGTTTTTTGAAAAATTAGCAAGAATTTTGAGTTTTGTTGAAGAGAGCACCAGAACAATATCAGTCTATCAATTTCCAATCCAATTCCACCGGATCGTCGACAGCTTCCGGGACGCCTATCCCTAAAAAAAATTAAGAATGTGAAATGTCAAAATAATAGTAGAGAGAATGATTTATTTCAGCTTTTATTTCTTTCATCACATTCCCAGCGGGTCAGAAGTTTACATACTCTCAATAAGTATTTGGTAGCATTTTTGGCCCATTCCTCCTGACAGAGCTGGTGTAACTGAGTCAGGTTTGTAGGCCTCCTTGCTCGCACACGCTTTTTCAGTTCTGCCCACACATTTTCTATAGGATTGAGGTCAGGGCTTTGTGATGGCCACTCTAATACCTTGACTTTGTTCTCCTTTAGCCATTTTGCCACCACTTTGGAAGTATGCTTGGGGTCATTTTCTATTTGGAAGACCCATTTGTGACCAAGCTTTAACTTCCTGACTGATGTCTTGAGATGTTTCTTCAATATACCCACATAATTTTACTCCCTCATGATGCCATCTATTTTGTGAAGTGCACCAGTCCCTCCTGCAGCAAAGCACCCCCACAACATGATGCTGCCACCCCTGTGCTTCACGGAAGGGATGGTGTTCTTTGGCTTGCAAGCCTCCCCCTTTTTCCTCCAAAATATAACGATGGTCATTATGGCCAAACAGTTATATTTTTGATTCATCAGACCAGAGGACATTTCTCCAAAAAGTATGATCTTTGTCCCCATGTGCTTTTGCAAACCGTAGTCTGGCTTTTTTTATGGCGGTTTTGGAGCAGTGGCTTCTTCCTTTCTGAGCTGCCTTTCAGGTTATGTTGATATAGGACTCGTTTCACTGTGGATAAGATGCTTTTGTACCTGTTTCCTCCAGCATCTTCACAAGGTCCTTTGCTGTTGTTCTGGGATTGATTTGCACTTTTCGCACCAAAGTACGTTCATCTCTAGGAGATAGAATGCATATTCCTGAGCGGTATGATGGCTGCGTGGTCCCATGGTGTTTATACTTGCTTACTATTGTTTGTACAGATGAACGTGGTACCATCAGACATTTGGAAATTGCTCCAAAGGATGAACCAGACTTGTGGAAGTGAGAGAAAGAGAGATGTCTATAAAGTGGAAGCGGAGGGGGGAGAGACAGAAGAGTACTGGGAGAACAGGAGAGGAGAGGAGAGGAGAGGAGAGGAGAGGAGAGGAGAGGAGAGGAGAGGAGAGGAGAGGAGAGGAGAGGAGAGGAGAGGAGAGGAGAGGAGAGGAGAGGAGAGGAGAGGAGAGGAGAGGAGAGGAGAGGAGAGGAGAGGAGAGGAGAGGAGGACTGGAGAAGAGGAGAAAATGAGAGGAGAGGAGAGGAGAAAAGGAGAGGAAAACTGGATGGTGGAGAAGAGGAGAGGAGAAGAGGACAGGGAGAAGAGGAGAGGAGAAAAGAAGGGTATGGAAGTATATCAATATGGAGTAGGATACTAGAGTGGAGGGAAAGGAAAGGAAGAGGACTGAGAGAAGAGCTGAGAGTTGACCAGGGTATAACTTAACTGTAATAGTCCGAAAAGACCAGGGTATAACTTAACTGTAATGGTCCTGATAGACCAGGGTATATATTAACTGTAATGGTCCTGATAGACCAGGGTATAACTTAACTGTAATGGTCCTGATAGACCAGGGTATAACTTAACTGTAATGGTCCTGATAGACCAGGGTATATATTAACTGTAATGGTCCTGATAGACCAGGGTATATATTAACTGTAATGGTCCTGATAGACCAGGGTATATATTAACTGTAATGGTCCTGATAGACCAGGGTATATATTAACTGTAATGGTCCTGATAGACCAGGGTATATATTAACTGTAATGGTCCTGATAGACCAGGGTATATATTAACTGTAATGGTCCTGATAGACCAGGGTATATATTAACTGTAATGGTCCTGATAGACCAGGGTATATATTAACTGTAATGGTCCTGATAGACCAGGGTATATATTAACTGTAATGGTCCTGATAGACCAGGGTATATATTAACTGTAATGGTCCTGATAGACCAGGGTATATATTAACTGTAATGGTCCTGATAGACCAGGGTATATATTAACTGTAATGGTCCTGATATCTTATGATATCTGCTACATGTCTGATATCTGATGATATTTGCTACACGTCTGAATCTGGTATCTGATGAGATCTGCTACATGTCTGAATCTGGTATCTGATGAGATCTGCTACATGTCTGATATCTGATGAGATCTGCTACACGTCTGAATCTGGTATCTGATGAGATCTGCTACATGTCTGATATCTGATGAGATCTGCTACACGTCTGATATCTGATGATATCTGCTACATGTCTGATATCTGATGATATCTGCTACACGTCTGAATCTGGTATCTGATGAGATCTGCTACATGTCTGATATCTGATGAGATCTGCTACACGTCTGAATCTGGTATCTGATGAGATCTGCTACATGTCTGATATCTGATGAGATCTGCTACACGTCTGAATCTGATATCTTATGATATCTGCTACATGTCTGATATCTGATGAGATCTGCTACACGTCTGAATCTGGTATCTGATGAGATCTGCTACATGTCTGATATCTGATGAGATCTGCTACACGTCTGAATCTGATATCTTATGATATCTGCTACATGTCTGATATCTGATGAGATCTGCTACATGTCTGAATCTGGTATCTGATGAGATCTGCTACACGTCTGAATCTCATATCTGATGAGATCTGCTACATGTCTGATATCTGATGAGATCTGCTACATGTCTGATATCTGATGATATCTGCTACATTTCTGATATCTGATGCGATCTGCTACACGTCTGAATCTGATATCTGATGAGATCTGCTACACGTCTGATATCTGATGATATCTGCTACACGTCTGATATCTGATGAGATCTGCTACACGTCTGAATAGAAACAGTTCATGTCGATAACATTAATATATCAATGAGAATCATTTAAACTCTGTGTGTGTGTGTGTGTGTGTGTGTGTGTGTGTGTGTGTGTGTGTGTGTGTGTGTGTGTGTGTGTGTGTGTGTGTGTGTGTGTGTGTGTGTGTGTGTGTGTGTGTGTGTGTGTGGGGATGGGTGAGTCACCTGGAGGTGAGTGTGTACCAGGGACAGAAACTCTCTTCCCTCTTTCCCGCATCAGCGTTTTTTAAAAAATACTTCCACTCTAGAGGGTCCTCTGTGACCCCCCCCCATCACCCCCCTCACCCCCCCACACACACCCCAGTCTCCTCCTCATGTCATCCCCTGTAACCCTGACTCCCATCAGCAAGTACTTTCGTCCTACCGACAGGTGCGTTGTTGCTGCTTTATCATGATCTGAGGTCAGTTTATTTCTGACCTGTACCAGTCACAGGAAAAGGGATCACACCTGCTCCACTCACATAGATTGATTTAATTAATTAAAGGAATCAGTGGAACAAAGTGTTACAAAACCGTGTTTACATTTACATAATTTAGCAGACGCTCTTATCCAGAGCGACTTACAGGAGTTTAAATTGTTTAGTGTCTTGCTCAAGGGCACAGCAACCATTTTTTCACCTAGTCTGCTCAGGGGATTTGAACCAGCAACCATTAGTTTACTGCCCCAATGCGACTTAACGGCAGGGCTACCTGACACCCCTGTGAGGAGTTTGGTGGTGTAGGGAGGGGAAAGGAGGAGAAGGAGGAGGAGGGGGAGAGAGAAGAAGATGGGAGAGGAAGAGAAGAAGAGGGGAGAGGAAGGGAAGAAGAGGGGAGAGGAAGAGAAGAAGAGGGGAGAGGAAGAGAAGAAGAGGGGAGAGGAAAGAGAAGAAGAGGGGAGAGGAAGAGAAGAAGAGGGGAGAGGAAGAAGAAGAAGAGGGGAGAGGAAGTGAAGAAGAGGGGGAGAGGAAGAGAAGAAGAGGGGAGAGGAAGAAGAAGAAGAGGGGGGGAGGAAGTGAAGAAGAGGGGAGAGGAAGAAGAAGAAGAGGGAGAGGAAGAAGAAGAGGGGAGAGGAAGGGAAGAAGAGGGGAGAGGAAGAAGAAGAGGGGAGAGAAGAGAAGAAGAGGGGAGAGGAAGGGAAGAAGAGGGGAGAGGAAGAAGAAGAGGGGAGAGGAAGGGAAGAAGAGGGAGAGGAAGAGAAGAAGAGGGGAGAGGAAGTGAAGAAGAGGGAAGAGGAAGAGAAGAAGAGGGGAGAGGAAGAGAAGAAGAGGGGAGAGGAAGAGAAGAAGAGGGGAGAGGAAGAGAAGAAGAGGGGAGAGAAGAGAAGAAGAGGGGAGAGGAAGGGAAGAAGAAGGGAGAGGAAGTGAAGAAGAGGGGAGAGGAAGAAGAAGAGGGGAGAGGAAGAGAAGAAGAGGGAAGAGGAAGAGAAGAAGAGGGGAGAGGAAGGGAAGAAGAGGGGAGAGGAAGAGAAGAAGAGGGGAGAGGAAGAGAAGATGAGGGGAGAGGAAGAGAAGAAGAGGGAGAGGGAAGGGTAGAAGAGGGGAGAGGAAGTGAAGAAGAGGGGAGAGGAAGAAGAAGAGGGGAGAGGAAGGGAAGAAGAGGGGAGAGGAAGAGAAGAAGAGGGAGAGGAAGGGAAGAAGAGGGGAGAGGTAGAGAAGAAGAGGGGAGAGGAAGAGAAGAAGAGGGGAGAGGAAATGAAGAAGAGGGGAGAGAAAGAGAAGAAGAGGGGAGAGGAAGAGAAGATGAGGGGAGAGGAAGAGAAGAAGAGGGGAGAGGAAGGGTAGAAGAGGGGAGAGAAAGAGAAGAAGAGGGGAGAGGAAGAGAAGAAGAGGGGAGAGGAAGAGAAGAAGAGGAAGAGGAAGAGAAGAGAGGGGAGAGGAAGAGAGAAGAGAGAAGAAGAGGGGAGAGGAAGAGAAGAAGAGGGGAGAGGAAGAGAAGAAGAGGGGAGAGGAAGAGAAGAAGAGGGAAGAGGAAGGCTTGGCAATCTAGAGGAGTGAGGTGTAGAATTGATGGATGATATTTTAATCTGTATAGAAATGACAAGACAGCCGGGGACACAACTGTCATACCTGAGTAAAAGTAAAGATACCTTAATAGAAAATGACTCAAGTAAAAGTTCAAAGTCACCCAGTAAAATACTACTTGAGTAAAAGTACTATATACTTAATATACTTAATTATCAAAATTTTAAAAGTAAAAGTTTACAAATAGGAGGAGTACACTCCAACACTTAGTGTATGTTATTTTACTTAGTGTATGGTATTTTACTTAGTGTATGGTATTTTACTTAGTGTATGGTATTTTACTTAGTGTATGTTATTTTACTTAGTGTATGGTATTTTACTTACTGTATGTTATTTTACTTAGTGTATGGTATTTTACTTAGTGTATGTTATTTTACTTAGTGTATGTTATTTTACTTAGTGTATGTCATTTTACTTAGTGTATGTTATTTTACTTAGTGTATGTCATTTTACTTAGTGTATGTATTTTACTTAGTGTATGTCATTTTACTTAGTGTATGTCATTTTACTTAGTGTATGTCATTTTACTTAGTGTATGTCATTTTACTTAGTGTATGTTATTTTACTTAGTGTATGTCATTTTACTTAGTGTATGTTATTTTACTTAGTGTATGTTATTTTACTTAGTGTATGTCATTTTACTTAGTGTATGTCATTTTACTTAGTGTATGTTATTTTACTTAGTGTATGTCATTTTACTTAGTGTATGTTATTTTACTTAGTGTATGTCATTTTACTTAGTGTATGTTATTTTACTTAGTGTATGTCATTTTACTTAGTGTATGTCATTTTACTTAGTGTATGTCATTTTACTTAGTGTATGTTATTTTACTTAGTGTATGTTATTTTACTTAGTGTATGTTATTTTACTTAGTGTATGTTATTTTACTTAGTGTATGGTATTTTACTTAGTGTATGGTATTTTACTTAGTGTATGTTATTTTACTTAGTGTATGTTATTTTACTTAGTGTATGTCATTTTACTTAGTGTATGTTATTTTACTTAGTGTATGTTATTTTACTTAGTGTATGTTATTTTACTTAGTGTATGGTATTTTACTTAGTGTATGGTATTTTACTCAGTGTATGGTATTTTACTTAGTGTATGGTATTTTACTTAGTGTATGTTATTTTACTTAGTGTATGTCATTTTACTTAGTGTATGTTATTTTCCTTAGTGTATGTCATTTTACTTAGTGTATGTTATTTTACTTAGTGTATGTTATTTTACTTAGTGTATGTCATTTTACTTAGTGTATGTTATTTTACTTAGTGTATGTTATTTTACTTAGTGTATGTTATTTTACTTAGTGTATGGTATTTTACTTAGTGTATGGTATTTTACTTAGTGTATGGTATTTTACTTAGTGTATGGTATTTACTTAGTGTATGTATTTTACTTAGTGTATGTTATTTTACTTAGTGTATGTCATTTTACTTAGTGTATGTCATTTTACTTAGTGTATGTCATTTTACTTAGTGTATGTCATTTTACTTAGTGTATGTTATTTTACTTAGTGTATGTCATTTTACTTAGTGTATGTCATTTTACTTAGTGTATGTCATTTTACTTAGTGTATGTCATTTTACTTAGTGTATGTTATTTTACTTAGTGTATGTTATTTTACTTAGTGTATGTTATTTTACTTAGTGTATGTCATTTTACTTAGTGTATGTCATTTTACTTAGTGTATGTCATTTTACTTAGTGTATGTTATTTTACTTAGTGTATGTCATTTTACTTAGTGTATGTTATTTTACTTAGTGTATGTCATTTTACTTAGTGTATGTCATTTTACTTAGTGTATGTCATTTTACTTAGTGTATGTCATTTTACTTAGTGTATGTTATTTTACTTAGTGTATGTTATTTTACTTAGTGTATGTCATTTTACTTAGTGTATGTTATTTTACTTAGTGTATGTTATTTTACTTAGTGTATGTTATTTTACTTAGTGTATGGTATTTTACTTAGTGTATGGTATTTTACTCAGTGTATGGTATTTTACTTAGTGTATGGTATTTTACTTAGTGTATGTTATTTTACTTAGTGTATGTCATTTTACTTAGTGTATGTTATTTTCCTTAGTGTATGTCATTTTACTTAGTGTATGTTATTTTACTTAGTGTATGTTATTTTACTTAGTGTATGTCATTTTACTTAGTGTATGTTATTTTACTTAGTGTATGTTATTTTACTTAGTGTATGTTATTTTACTTAGTGTATGGTATTTTACTTAGTGTATGGTATTTTACTTAGTGTATGGTATTTTACTTAGTGTATGGTATTTTACTTAGTGTATGTTATTTTACTTAGTGTATGTCATTTTACTTAGTGTATGTTATTTTCCTTAGTGTATGTCATTTTACTTAGTGTATGTCATTTTACTTAGTGTATGTTATTTTACTTAGTGTATGTTATTTTACTTAGTGTATGTCATTTTACTTAGTGTATGTCATTTTACTTAGTGTATGTTATTTTACTTAGTGTATGTCATTTTACTTAGTGTATGTTATTTTACTTAGTGTATGTCATTTTACTTAGTGTATGTCATTTTACTTAGTGTATGTTATTTTACTTAGTGTATGTTATTTTACTTAGTGTATGTCATTTTACTTAGTGTATGTTATTTTAGTTAGTGTATGTCATTTTACTTAGTGTATGTTATTTTACTTAGTGTATGTTATTTTACTTAGTGTATGTCATTTTACTTAGTGTATGTTATTTTACTTAGTGTATGTCATTTTACTTAGTGTATGTTATTTTACTTAGTGTATGTCATTTTACTTAGTGTATGTTATTTTACTTAGTGTATGTCATTTTACTTAGTGTATGTTATTTTACTTAGTGCATGTTATTTTACTTAGTGTATGGCATTTTACTTAGTGTATGGTATTTTACTTAGTGTATGGTATTTTACTTAGTGTATGGTATTTTACTTAGTGTATGGTATTTTACTTAGTGCATGTTATTTTACTTAGTGTATGGTATTTTACTTAGTGTATGTCATTTTACTTAGAGTATGGTATTTTACTGAGTGTATGGTATTTTACTGAGTGTATGGTATTTTACTTAGTGTATGTTATTTTACTTAGTGTATGGTATTTTACTTACTGTATGGTATTTTACTTAGTGCATGTTATTTTACTTAGTGTATGGTATTTTACTTAGTGTATGGTATTTTACTTAGTGTATGGTATTTTACTTAGTGTATGGTATTTTACTTAGTGCATGTTATTTTACTTTCATATAAAATACCACATTTGACATAAGTTGCACTTCTAGAGGCCTTATTAAATGAAGAAAGGCTTCCAACCATACAGTGCCTACGGGGCAAACAGACCAAAGGACAAGGTAAATACTCAACCGTGAAATGTTTGACACAAGCTGCCATTCCAATCTGTCCCCTGTACACATGTCACTGCTGGGCCACTACGATCACATATCAGTTAAATTGGTACAGAACCCGGGGGCACAAATATAGCCTCTTACAAGGCACAACTCAGAATATGTTAACGACACAGAAACAACAATACCATGCAACCACTAATAGTTTTTGGCGCTCCTGAAATACGGTAAATTACTGTATTCTGTGGGGTGGAATTACAGCAACATTCGAATACAACAAGAACTTTCTCTCTTACTGTAGAGGATGTGTCTTAGATTATTTTTTTGACCTTGTGGTCTTTGTGTGGCTTTTTATTTTGAACATTTACAAATACAGTGAATTTACTGCTACTGTATTTTACGTAGCACATTATACAGTACATTTCCAAAATAGATAAAATATTACAATAACATCCAAAATACATTAAACATTTCCCGGCAGTTGAACATAATCGAACATTATCCCACATTACCATACATCATCCTACATTATCCTAAATTTATCATACATTATCCAACATTCACATACATTATCCCACATTATCCTACATTATCCTACATTATCCTACATTCGCGTACATTATACCACATTATCCTACATTATCCTACATAAACCCGTATTATCATACATTATTATACATTATCATACATTATCATACAGTGCAATATAATTTATGGTAATCAGGTTATACAGTTTGATACAGTTGGTTATATATTCCGATTATACAGTTTGATACTGTTGAATATATATTCAGGTTATACAGTTTGATATGGTTGGTTATGCAGTATATTCAGATTATACAGTTTGATACAGTTGGTTATATATTCAGATTATATAGTTTGATACAGTTGAATATACAGTATTTTACTGTGATAATTACAAAACAAATGTACTGTTTGTGTGTGTGTGTGTGTGTGTGTGTGTGTGTGTGTGTGTGTGTGTGTGTGTGTGTGTGTGTGTGTGTGTGTGTGTGTGTGTGTGTGTGTGTGTGTGTGTGGGATGAATCGTGATGCAGGAACATACTCCCTGTTCATTACAATATGCTACTTTGTCCTTCCAGCGTGACCTCTCTCTGAGCCCCTAATTAATACTGCACATTAAACATCCCCCTCAATGACTTACCCCTGTCTCTGCATGGCTTCATATGTGTATATACCGTTGAAGTCAGAAGTTTACATACACTTAAAACTCATTTTTTTCAACCACTCCACACATTTCTTGTTAACAAACTATAGTTTTGTCAAGTCGGTTAGGACTTTGTGCATGACACAAGTAATCTTTCCAACAATTGTTTACAGACTTTACAGATTGTTTCACTTATAATTCACAGTATCACAATATCAGTGGGTCAGAAGTTTACATACACTAAGTTGACTGTGCCTTTAAACAGCTTGGAAAATTCCAGAAAATTATGTCATGGTTTTAGAAGCTTCTGATAGGCTAATTAACATAATTTGAGTCAACTGGAGGTGTACCTGTGGATGTATTTCAAGGCCTACTTTCAAATCAAATCTAATCAAATTTTATTTGTCACATACACATGGTTAGCAGATGTTAATGCGAGTGTAGCGAAATGCTTGTGCTTCTGGTTCCGACAATGCAGTAATAACCAACAAGTAATCTAGCTAACAATTCCAAAACTACTACCTTATAGACACAAGTGTAAGGGGATAAAGAATATGTACATAAAGATATATGAATGAGTGATGGTACAGAGCGGCATAGGCAAGATGCAGTAGATGGTATCGAGTACAGTATATACATATGAGATGAGTATGTAAACAAAGTGGCATAGTTAAAGTGGCTAGTGATACATGTATTACATAAAGACGCAGTAGATGATATAGAGTACAGTATATACGTATACATATGAGATGAATAATGTAGGGTATGTAAACATTATATTAGGTAGCATTGTTTAAAGTGGATAGTGATATATTTGACATCATTTCACATCAATTCCCATTATTAAAGTGGCTGGAGTTGAGTCAGTGTGTTGGCAGCAGCCACTCAATGTTAGTGGTGGCTGGTTAACAGTCTGATGGCCTTGAGATAGAAGCTGTTTTCCAGTCTCTCGGTCCCAGCTTTGATGCACCTGTACTGACCTCACCTTCTGGATGATAGCGGGGTGAACAGGCAGTGGCTCGGGTGGTTGTTGTCCTTGATGATCTTTTTTGGCCTTCCTGTGACATCGGGTGGTGTGGGTGTCCTGGAGGGCAGGTAGTTTGCCCCTGGTGATGCGTTGTGCAGACCTCACTACCCTCTGGAGAGCCTTACGGTTGTGGGCGGAGCAGTTGCCGTACCAGGCGGTGATACAGCCCGACAGGATGCTCTCGATTGTGCATCTGTAGAAGTTTGTGAGTGCTTTTGGTGACAAGCCGAATTTCTTCAGCCTCCTGAGGTTGAAGAGGCGCTGCTGCGCCTTCTTCACGATGCTGTCTGTGTGGGTGGACCAATTCAGTTTGTCTGTGATGTGTACGCCGAGGAACTTAAAACTTACTACCCTCTCCACTACTGTTCCATCGATGTGGATAGGGGGGGTGTTCCCTCTGCTGTTTCCTGAAGTCCACAATCATCTCCTTAGTTTTGTTGACGTTGAGTGTGAGGTTATTTTCCTGACACCACACTCCGAGGGCCCTCACCTCCTCCCTGTAGGCCGCCACGTCGTTGTTGGTAATCAAGCTTACCACTGTTGTGTCGTCCGCAAACTTGATGATTGAGTTGGAGGCGTGCGTGGCCACGCAGTCGTGGGTGAACAGGGAGTACAGGAGAGGGCTCAGAACGCACCCTTGTGGGGTCCCAGTGTTGGGGATCAGCGGGGTGGAGATGTTGTTGCCTACCCTCACCACCTGGGGGCTGGGTGAGAGGAGAGGAGACAGGGGCTGGGGGGGGGCTGGGTGAGAGGAGAGGAGACTGTGGCTGGGGGGGGGGCTGGGTGAGAGGAGAGGAGACAGGGGCTGGGGGGGGCTGGGTGAGAGGAGAGGAGACTGTGGCTGGGGGGGGGGCTGGGTGAGAGGAGAGGAGACAGGGGCTGGGGGGGGCTGGGTGAGAGGAGAGGAGACAAGGGCTGGGGGGGGCTGGGTGAGAGGAGAGGAGACAGGGGCTGGGGGGGCTGGGTGAGAGGAGACTGTGGCTGGGGGGGGGGGGGGGGCTGGGTGAGAGGAGACTGTGGCTGGGGGGCTGGGGAGAGAGGAGAGGAGACTGTGGCTGGGGGGCTGGGGAGAGAAGAGGAGACTGTGGCTGGGGGGCTGGGGAGAGAAGAGGAGACTGTGGCTGGGGGGCTGGGGAGAGAAGAGGAGACAGGGGCTGGGGGGCTGGGGAGAGAAGAGGAGACAGGGGCTGGGGGGCTGGGTGAGAGGAGACTGTGGCTGGGGGGGGGCTGGGTGAGAGGAGAGGAGACTGTGGCTAGGGGGGGCTGGGTGAGAGGAGAGGAGACAGGGGCTGGGGGGGGCTGGAGGAGCTGGATGAGAGGAGACAGGGGCTGGGGGGGGGGGCTGGGTGGATTGGCGTCTGTCAATTCTGGCAAATGTCAGAAGGTCCACCTTATATTGGGGTTGGTCTTCACCCCTGTAATGTCAGAAGGTCCACCTTTTATTGGGGTTGGTCTTCACCCCCGTAATGTCAGAAGGTCCACCTTATATTGGGGTTGGTCTTCATCCCTTTACTTTTTTCACATTGTGTTACAGGATTACATTTAGATTGTAGGTCACTGATCTCCACACAATACCCTGTAAAGTCAAAATGATTTTCTTTGTGGTTAGATCTGTGTCTGAAATTCATTGTTCGACTGAGGGACCTTCCAGATAATTGTAAGCGTTGGGTACAGAGATGAGGTAGTCATTCAGAAATCATGTTAAACACTATTATTGCACACAGAGTCCATGCAACTTAATTATGTGACTTGTTAAAACTTGTTCAGGCCACCACGTACCCCTAGGGGTACCAGCCCCCCCTGCTCAACTGAAACAGTGGCGCACAGAATGCAAAAATATTCTTAGAAATATTTAACCTCCACACATTAACAAGTCCAATAGCTCAAATGAAAGATAAACACCTTGTTCATCTACCCAGCAAGTCAGATTTCTAAAATGTTTTACGGCGAAAACATAGCACATATTTATGTCAAACCACCACCAAAGATATGGCAAATTTACGTAGCCATATTTGTAGAACAATAGATGCAATCACAAAAGCAGGATTAAAAGAAAAATAATTCACTAACCTTTTGAAAATCTTCATCAGATGACAGTAATAGGACATGTTATACAGTACATTTATGTTTTTTTCAATAATATGCCATTTATATCCATAAATCACTGTTTACATTGACGGCCATGTTCAAAAAATGCTACTAGAATGTCCGGAGAGATTATGATAACTCTGCCAGATAACAGAAATACACATCATAAACGTTGACTAAATATACATGTTCTACATATACTTAGAAAGATACACTTCTTCTTAATACAACCGCTGTGTTACATTTATTTTTAACGTTACAGAATTCGTTCACTTGGCAATAATATGAGACGGCGCTCATAGAATAGCAATATGGCTCCGCTATTTCGGAGTCCACAGAAACACATAATAACCACATAAATATTCCCTTACCTTTGATGTTGTTCGATCAGAAGTCGTGGAAGAAGTCATACTTACCAAAAACAGCGTTTGCCTTTCAAATGTGTGTCTTTGGGTTATCAAACGCGACAAATTCCGGCTGAAATGCACCCAAAATTCTATGGGTTGCGCATCAAAACTTCAAAATGACATATTATATGTCGACTAAACTGGTCAAACTAAGTTCAGAATCGAGCTAAAACATGTTATAAACACACATAAACATCCTTAGCCCGAAGGTTTCTTCCCGCCAAAGGGTGAGGGAGCGCGCGATTTTCACAATGAAGCACCCCATTGAAAGAGGACATCGCGCTGAAGAGATAGGAACTGTTCCCAGATCTGTAGCTGGTTGGGAAGGGTGGGGGCGATGACGTCAAAGTTGGCCCAACTTTTCTGCTGACAGAAAGAGTTTGGAAGAATGGCTGCCCTGTGAGTTCTGCTTTACATAGAGACATAATTTGAACGGTTTTAGAAGCTTTAGAGTGTTTTCTATTCAATAATATTTATTATATGCATATATTAGCAATTTTTGACAGATTTTTTGTCAGTTTACTATGGGCACACATTCCTCCAAAGGGGGCAGTATTCTGCCCTAGCCCTAACAGGTTTTAACGCCATTTTTACTCCTGAAGTTATTTATGCTTGCCATAACAAAGGTGTTGAATAATAATGACTCAAGATGTTTACGATTTTCATCTTTAATTCGTTAGTAAAAAAGGCTCGGTTGTGATGTGTCCAGTTATGCATTAGGGGGCGCTATTACATTTTTTGGATGAAAAACGTTCCCGTTTTAAACAAGATATTTTGTCACGAAAAGATGCTCGACTATGCATATAATTGACAGCTTTGGAAAGAAAACACTCGTTTCCAAAACTGCAAAGATATTGTTTGTGAGTGCCACAGAACTGATGTTCCAGGCAAAACCCAGATAAAAATCCAACCAGGAAGTGCCGCATTTTTTTAAACCGCCTCATGCCAATGACTCCTTATATGGCGGTGAATGAGCTACGAATGAGCGTACGTTTTCCACGTATTCCCCAAGGTGTCTACATCATTGTGACGTCTTTTTAGGCATTTCCATTGAAGAATGGCTGTAAGGGACCATATATAGCATGTGAACACATGGTGTCTCCCGCAGAAAATCTCATGTAAAATACTGAGGTAGCCATTTTCCCAATCGCTTCTTATGAGAAACCAATTGCCTCGACGGATATATTATCAAATATATTTGTTAAAAACACCTTGAGGATGGATCCGTGCTTCTACACCTGCATTGCTTGCTGTTTGGGGTTTTAGGCTGGGTTTCTGTACAGCACTTTGAGATATCAGCTGATGTACGAAGGGCTATATAAATAAATTTGATTTGATTTGATTTGATCCTAAACAACGTTTGCCGTGTTTCTGTCGATATTATGGAGCAAAGTTTGAAAAAGGTTTGGCGTTATAGTTGTAGCATTTTCCGGTCAATTTCTCAGCAAAGGATGATGAAGAAACGGGGCTATTTCTCCTACAAAAATAATATTTTTTGAAAAAAGGAACATTTGCTATCTAACTGGGAGTCTCCTGAGTGAAAGCATCCAAAGTTCTTCAAAGGTAAATGATTTAATTTGGTTGCTTTTCTTATTTTCGTGAAAATGTTGCCTGCTGCCAGCAGAGCTAGCATAGCATTATGCCATGATAAACTTACACAAATGCTTGTCTAGCATTGGCTGTAACGCATATTTAGAAAATCGGAGATGACAGTGTTGTTAACAAAAGGCTAAGCTTGTGTTTGAATATATTTATTTCATTTCATTTGCGATTTTCATGAATAGGAAAAGTTTCTAGGGGTATTTATGTCCGCTGCGTTATGCTAATGCATTTGAGGCTATGATTACGCTCCCGGATACGGGATTGCTCGTCGCAATTAATAATGAAAAATTATTACGAATAAATATCTATATTGTATATATTTATATTTAATCCCAGCCCCCCCGTTCCTGCAGGAGGCCTTTTGCCTTTAGGTGGGCCGTCATTGCAAATAAGAAATTGTTCATAACTGATTTGCCAAGTTAAATAAAGTTAAATATAAAATAATAAAATAAAATAATAAAATAAAATAAAAACCTAAACATCAAAACAACAACAACAACAACAAGGACGATCAGAGAGACAAGAAGGACATGAAACGTGACATTCCTATCATGATCTGGCAAAAAAATACTCCAATCAGTTACAGAACCTATTGCCTTTCATGGTTGTGAGGTCTGGGTTCCGCTCACCAACCAAGCATTCACAAAATGGGACAAACAACAAATTGAGACTCTACATGCAGAATTCTGCTCTACGTGTACAACGTAGAACACCAAATAATGCATGCAGAGCAGATTTTGGCCGATACCCACTAATTATCAAAATCCAGAAAAGAGCCGTTAAATTCTATAACCACCTAAAAGGAAGCGATTCACAAATCTTCCAGAACAAAGCCATCACCTACAGAGAGATTAACCTGGAGAAGAGTCTCCTAAGCAGGCTGGTCCTGGGGCTCTGTTCACAAACACAGACCCCACAGAGCTCCAGGACAGCAGCACAATTAGACCAAGTCATTAGAAAACAAAAAGATAATTACTTGACACATTGGAAAGAATTAACAAAAATACTGAGCAAACTAGAATGCTATTTGGCCCTAAACAGAGAGTACACAGCGGCAGAATACCTGACCACTATGACTGACCCAAACTTAAGGAAAGCTTTGACTATGTACAGACTCTGTGAGCATAGCCTTGCTATTGAGAAAGGCCGCCGTAGGCAGACATGGCTCTCAAGAGAAGACAGGCTATGTGCTCACTGCCCACAAAATGAGGTCGAAACTGAGCTGCACTTCCTGAATTCTTGCCCAATGTATGACCATATTAGAGAGACTAGAGAGATTTCCCTCAGATTATACAGATCCACAAAGATCTCCCAAATACCACAGTGTGCAAGAAAAGGGCAACCAGTGTTTATTTATTTATTTATTTTTTCCTTTTGTAATGTTACAACGCTATATAGACATAATATGACATTTGAAATGTCTTTATTACTTCTGTGAGTGTGATGTTTACTGTTCATTTCTTTATAGTTTATTTCACTTTTGTTTATTATCTATTTCACTTTGGCAATGTTAGCATATGTTTTCCATGCCAATAAAGTCCTTAAATTGAAACAATTGAAATTTAATTGAGAGAGAGAGAGTGAAGCATGAGAGAAGGGAGTAAATGCTTAATGATGTTCAACTCACTAATTCAATAATTAATGGACAATGGACCTGAGAAAGAAGGTGAATTGGTAACGTCTAAAGAGAGGGAATCACTTCTTCATTAGCCTTGATTTATTATTCAACTACAGCATTAAAATAAACCCAGGGATAAGGTCTGCTCTCCTCTCCTCTCCCCTCCTGTCCTCTCCCTTTACCTCCTCCTCCTCTCCTCTCCCCTAATCTCCTCTCCTCTCCTCTCCTCTCCTCTCCTCTCCTCTCCTCTCCTCTCCTCTCCTCTCCTCTCCTCTCCTCTCCTCTCCTCTCCTCTCCTCTCCTCTCCTCTCCTCTCCTCTCCCTTTACCTCCTCCTCCTCTCCTCTCCCCTAATCTCCTCTCCCCTAATCTCCTCTCCTCTCCTCTCCTCTCCTCTCCTCTCCTCTCCTCTCCTCTCCTCTCCTCTCCTCTCCTCTCCTCTCCTCTCCTCTCCTCTCCTCTCCTCTCCTCTCCTCTCCTCTCCTCTCCTCTCCTCTCCTCTCCTCTCCTCTCCTCTCCTCTCCTCTCCTCTCCTCTCCTGTCCTGTCCTCTCTCCTCCTGTCCTTTCCTTTCCTTTCCTCTCCCCTCCTCTCCTGTCCTCTCTCCTCCCCTCCCCTCCCCTCCCCTCCTCTCCTTTCATTTCCTTTCCCCCTCTCCTCTCCTCTCCTCTCCTCTCCTCTCCTCTCCTCTCCTCTCCTCTCCTCTCCTCTCCTCTCCTCTCCTCTCCTCTCCTCTCCTCTCCTCTCCTCTCCTCTCCTCTCCTCTCCTCTCATCTCCTCTCCTCTCCTCTCATCTCCTCTCCTCTCCTCTCCCCTCCTGTCCTCTCCCCTCCTCTCACCTCCCATTCTTTACTCTCCAACTATTTAACACAATATATATATACCTAAATATATAAACTTTTATACCTCCGCAAATTCTAAATCAAATGGCTAACGATCAATTTTACGACCATCTCAAAATAATTCCATACATTAAATTAAATGTTATTTGTCGCATTTACATTGTGCCAAATAAAACAACCTTACAGTGAAATGTTTACCTGCTCTTAACCAACAATGCAGTTTTAACAGAAATGACGGAAAAAAGTAAGAAATAAAAATAACAAATAATTAAAGAGCAGTAAAATTACTATATACAGGGGGTACCGGTAAAGAGTCAATGTATGGGGGCACCGGTTAGTCTTGAGCTTGACAATCTGGACCCTCTATTTCTGAAACTATCCGCCGCTATTGTCGCAACCCCTATTACCAGCCTGTTCAACCTCTATTTCATATCTTCTGAGATCCCCAAGGACTGGAAAGCTGCCGCGGTCATCCCCCTCTTCAAAGGGGGAGACACCCTGGACCCAAACTGTTACAGACATATATCCATCCTGCCCTGCCTATCTAAGGTCTTCGAAAGCCAAGTCAACAAACAGATCACTGACCATCTCGAATCCCACCGTACCTTCTACGGAGTGCAATCTGGTTTCCGAGCCGGTTACGGTACGAAACAATATCATAACCGCCATCGATAAAAGACAGTACTGTGCAGGAGTCTTCATCGACCTGGCCAAGGCTTTCTACTCTGTCAATCACCATATTCTTGTTGGCAGACTCAGTAGTCTCGGTTTTTCTAATGACTGCCTTACCTGGTTCACCAACTACTTTGCAGACAGAGTTCAGTGTGTCAAATCAGAGGGCATGTTGTCCGGTCCTCTGGCAGTCTCTATGGGAGTGTCACAGGGTTAAATTCTCGGGCCGACTCTTTTCTCTGTATATATCAATGAACTTGCTGCGGGCAATTCCCTGATCCACCTCTATGCAGACGACACCATTCTGTACACTTCTGGCCCTTCCTTGGACACCTCCAAACGAGCTTCAATGCCATACAACACTCCTTCTGTGGCCTCCAACTGCTCTTAAACGCTAGGAAAACCAAATGCATGCATTTCAACCGTTCGCTGACTGCACCCGCACGCCCGACTAGCATCACCACCCTGGATGGTTCCGACCTAGAATATGTGGACATCTATAAGTACCTAGGGGTCTGGCTAGACTGTAAACTCTCCTTCCAGACTCATATCAAACATCTCCAATCTAAAATCAAATCTAGAGTCGGCCTTCTATTTCGCAACAAAGCCTCCTTCACTCACGCCGCCAAACTTACCCTAGTAGAACTGACTATCCTACCGATCGATGTCATCTACAAAATAGCTTCCAATACTCTGCTCAGCAAACTGTTTATCACAGAGCCAGTTTATCACAGTGCCATCTGTTTTGTTACCATAGCCCCTTATACCACCCACCACTGCGACCTGTATGCTCTAGTCGGCTGGCCCTCACTACATATTCGTCGCCGGACCCACTGGCTCCAGGTCATCTTCAAGTCCATGCTAGGTAAAGCTCCGCCTTATCTCAGTTCACTGGTCACGATGGCAACACCCACCCGTAGCACGCGCTCCAGCAGTTGTATCTCACTGATCATCCCTAAAGCCAACACCTCATTTGGCCGCCTTTCCTTCCAGTTCTCTGCTGCCTGTGACTGGAACGAATTGCAAAAATCGTTGAAGTTGGAGACTTTTATCTCCCTCACCAACTTTAAACATCTGCTATCTGAGCAGCTAACCGATCGCTGCAGCTGTACATAGTCCATTGGTAAATAGCCCACCCAATGTACATACCTCATCCCCATACTGTTTTTATTTATTTACTTTTCTGCTCTTTTGCACACCAGTATCTCTACCTGCACATGACCATCTGATCATTTCACTCCAGTATTAATCTGCTAAATTTTTATTATTCGCCTACCTCCTCATGCCTTTTGCACACAATGTATATAGACTCTTTTTTTTTTCTACTGTGTTATTGACTTTTTTATTGTTTACTCCATGTGTGACTCTGTGTAGTTGTCTGTTCACATGGCTATGCTTTATCTTGGCCAGGTCGCAGTTGTAAATGAGAACTTGTCCTCAACTAGCCAACCTGGTTAAATAAAGGTGAAAAAAAGTCAGGTAATTGAGGTAATATGTACATTATCTGTTCTTAGTTCTACATTTTTTGAATGGGGCATGCTTATTTAAGATGGTGAAAGCACTTTTAAAAAGCAACCAGGCATCCTCTACTGACGACATGAGGTCAATATCCTTCCAGGATTCCTGGGCCAGGTCGATTAGAAAGGCCTGCTCGCTGAAGTGTTTTAGGGAGCGTTTGACAGTGATGAGGGGTGGCCATTTGACCGCGGACCCATTACGGACGCGGGCAATGAGGCAGTGATCGCTGAGATCCTGGTTGAAGACAGCAGAGGTGTATTTAGAGGGCAAGTTGGTCAGGGTGATATCTAAGAGGGTGCCCATGGTTACGAACTTAGGGTTGTACCTGGTAGGTTCTTTGATAATTTGTGTGAGATTGAGGGCATCTAGCTAAGATTGTAGGACTGCCGGGGTGTTAAGCATATTCTAGTTTAGGTCACCTAACAGTACCAACTCTGAAGATAGATGGGGGGCAATCATTTCACATATGGTGTCCAGGAAACAGCTAGGGCTGGGGGGTCTATAACAATTCGGCAACTGTGAGAGACTTGTTTCTGGAAAGGTGGATTTTTTTAAGTGGAAGCTCAAATTGTTTGGGCACAGAACTGGATAGTAGGACAGATCTCTGCAAGCTATTTCTGCAGTAGATTGCAACACCTCCCCCTTTGGCAGTTCTATCTCGTCGGAAAATGTTGTAGTTGGAGATGGAAATTTCAGGATTGTAGCACGTCCGGAACAGAGAGTAAAAGGAGCAGATGTCTGGGCGCAGAAGAATAGATTCAAGGCATAATGTACAGACAAGGTCATGGTATGATGTGAGTACAGTGGAGGTAAACCTAGGCATTGAGTGACGATGAGAGAGGTTTTGTCTCTAGAGGCACCAGTTAAGCCAGGTGAGGTCACCGCATGCGTGGGGAGATGGGACAAAATGGCTATCTAAGGCATATTGGGCAGGACTTGGGGAACTACAGTGAAATAAGACAATAATAACTAACCAAAACAACAATAGACAAGGCATATTGACATTAGGGAGAGGCATGTGTAGCCGACTGATCAGCAGTGAGTAGCAATAGGTGAGGCAGGGGGCCACTCAATGGTATCTACTACGCCAGGCGAGCCGGAGACACAGCGATTCAGAAAGCTAGCGGGCCGGGGCTAGCAGATGGGCCTTTGGCGACATTGCAATGGAAGAGCTTGTTGAAATCACCTCAGACGATTACGTCGGCAGACCAGTCGTGATGGATCGGTGGGGCTCTGTGTCGGCAGTAAAGGGTCCAGACCTATTGGCAAAAATAGGTATTGTAGCCCAATAATTAGCTGGTGGACCTCTTCAGCTAGCCGGGAGATCGGCCTAGCTCAAGGCTAACTGGTACTTGCTTCGGGACAGAGCCGTTAGCCAGGAGTAGCCACTCGGTTGCAGCTAGATAGCTGCGATGATCCAGGTGTAATGGTCCAGAGCTTGCGGTAGGAATCCGGAGATGTGGTAGAGAAAAAGCAGTCCTATATGCTCTGGGTTGGTATTGTGCTGTGCAGACTGGCAGGAATTGACCGGGTTGAGGCTGGCTGATGTCCGAGTTAACAGTGAAGACCGCTAGCAGTGGCTAACTGACTACTAGTTAGTAGATAGTTAGCTGGCTAGCTTCTGATTGGGGTTCCGGTTCTAAAGTATAAAAATAGCAGATCCGTACCACATTGGGTTAGGCAGGAGTGTATATTTAGTCCATAGATGGAAAGTGAGATTAAAAAATATACTAAATATATACGGGGGAAAAAACGAGGAAAACGATATCTACACGGGACAGGACGGGACAAGACAAAACAAGATACAAGATCTACACACTAGATACAACATATAGACAACATATACACACTAGATTATAGATCAACGCACTACATACTACATCTAAACACTAGATACAACATCTACAAAGTAGAAACCAGATCTACACACTTGATACAATATCTACACACTAGATACTATACATACATACTAGAGCTGAACACTCGATACTAGAGCTGAACACTAGATACTTTAGCTACACACTAGATACTAGATCTAAACACTAGATATCATATATACACACAGGATTCTACATATTGCCACTAGATACAACATCTACACGCTAGAAACTAGATCTACACACTAGATAATAGATCTACACACTAAAAACTAGATCTACACTAGAAACTAGATCTACACACTAGACACTAGATCTACACACTAGATACTACATCTATAGACTATAGAAAGTCAATCAAGGTAACCTGCCCAAGTGATTATCACCCTGTAGCACTCACGTCGGTAGCCATGAAGTGCTGGTCATGGCTCACATCAACAGCATCCTCCCGGATACCCTAGACCCACTCCAATTCGCGTACCGCCCCAACAGGTCCACAGATGACACAATCTTAATCGCATTCCGCACTGCCCTTTCCCACCTGGACAAAAGGAACACCTATGTGAGAATGCTGTTCATTGACTACAGCTCAGTGTTCAACACCATAGTGTTCGACAGGGCTGTAGGGGAGTGGGTTGAGAGTTTCACGTTCCTTGGTGTCCACATCACCAACAATCTATCATGGTCCAAACATACCAATACAGTCGTGAAGAGGGCACAACAAAACATATTCCACCTCAGGAGACTGAAAAGATTTGGCATGGTTCCTCAGATCCTCAAAAAGTTCTACAGCTGCACCATGGAGAGCATCCTGACCGGTTGCATCACCGCCTGGTATGGCAACTGCTCGGCATTTGACCGTAAGGCACTACAGAGGGTAATGCGTGTGGCCCAGTACATCACTGGGGCCAAGCTTCCTCGCATCCAGGACCAATTTCAACTCTTATGGATTGGCCTCTTTTTTCAATTTTCGCCTAAAATGACATACCCAAATCTAACTGCCTGTAGCTCAGGACCTGAAGCAAGGATATGCATATTCTTGATAGAATTTTAAAGGAAACACCTTGAAATTTGTGGAAATGTGAAAGGAATGTAGGAGAATATAAAACATTACATCTTTTAGAAGTAAATACAAAGAAATAACCAACCGTTTTTTTGTATTTTTGAAATGCAAGAGAAAGGCCATAATGTATTATTCCAGCCCAGGGGCAATTTACATTTTGGCCACTAGATGGCAGCATTGTATGTGCACATTTTTTGCCTGATCCAATGAACCATTGCATTTCTGTTCAAAATGTTGTATCAAGACTGCCCAAATATGCTTAATTTGTTTATTAATACTTTCTCATGTTCAATACTGTGCACTCTCCTCAAACAATAGCATGGTATTCTTTCACTGTAACAGCGACTGTAAATTGAACAGTGCAGTTAGATTAACAATAATTTAAGCTTTCTGCCAATATAAATATGTCCTGGGAAACATTCCTATTACTTACAACCTCTTGCTAATCGCATTAACATACGTTGACTTGCCTAGTTAAATAAAGATTAAATAAAAATGTAATAAAAATCTCAGGCCACTCCCTTATCTCCTGTCCCCTCCTATCCTGTCATCTCCCCTCCTTTCCTTCGGCTAGATTCCTATCCCAGGCCGCTGTGTCTCTGCCAGCCTGCCACTACCTGACGACACTCTCCCTGCACTCACAACGCTTCCTCTGCCATGTAAATAACATCTATCAGCTGAAGGACGAGGAGGGAGGGATGGGAGTCAAGAGGGAGCAAAGAAGGGAGAGAGAGATGTGTCACTCATTGGGGAATTTGTTATAGGCCAATTTCTTTCCACCTAAATGTTATTCTATGTCTTGGAAGAGAGAACGTGGCTCAGTGATTGGACTACAGACTGTCTGAATCTCCACATGAATGTATGATGGTTTGGTGTTGAAATATTCCTAAGTGTGAAACCGACCATGAATTCCATTAAGCCGCTGTCACTCACGAACCAGCAAAACAAAATTGGTTCTGTGAATTGTAAACGGCACATGTTCTCATATCACAAAGAATGTGCAGTCTTGCTGATGCTTATAGAATGTTTGTATAGAACATTTGCCTGATGTTGCAAGAATGTTCCCAGAATTTCATTTTGTCTGTTCTTTAAAGGTTCCCAGAATTTCATTTGTCTGTTCTTTAAAGGTTCCCAGAATGTTACGTTAGGTTTTGGGAACAGTTTTGTGGAGACATCACAACAGATACAGTATGTTCCCAAAACACAAAAACTGTTCAGTTGTGCGAAAGATTCGATAATGTTTGTCACATCCTTTTGTTACAAGAGCATCCCCAGAACATGTTAAATCTCTTCTTTGAAAGGCAGAATTATCACATCCTTTTGTTACAAGAGCATCCCCAGAACATGTTAAATCTCTTCTTTTAAAGGCAGAATTATCACATCCAGGCTAACGGTTGAAAATCGTCGGCCAGGTTGCTTGTTCAAATCCCAGAGCTGGCAAGGTGGAAAAATCTGCCGTTCTGCCCTTGAGCAAGGCAGTTAACCCTCAACAGAAACTGCTTCCTGTGTGCCGATGACGTCAATTAAGGCAGCACACCGGCACCTCTTCGATTCAGAGGGGTTGGATTCAATGTGGAAGACACAGTTTGGTTGAATGCATTCGGTTGTGCAACTGCCTATGTATCCCCTTTTACCTTCACAGACCATGGTGAAGGTTTGGTTGTGAGGTGATCATGGATTGGTTGTGGGGTGGTTTAGCCTCTTGTTACACGTTGGTCCTCTCCTCTCTGAAGGCAGAAGGTATTGTGTGCTTATGGTTTAAGTATTAAGCATTGACATGTTCTTGTCAGCTCGGGGGTTTGAACTTGCAACCTTCCGGTTACTAGTCCAACGCTTGACATGTTCTAGACGCCTTTTTGAGACATTAATTCTTAAGTTGACTTATGGAGTTGTTTTAAGACGGTCCTACCATGGATCATTTAGCTATTTGATTTAGAGTTTTAGAACACCTTTAGGTATAACAAATATATATGTATTTTTAAAACATTTTGAATTTGGCCTTTACTCCTATAGCCCATAGAAATTCATTGAATAATACATTAATACTGCACATGGCAAAAACAGTCAAATAATTAACCACAAGGAATAAGGTTCTGAAGTGTCTGTCCAACAGTATGTCTAGGAGATATAAGAAAGCTGAGAAATATAAGAAACCTTCAGGCTACCGGTTACCTTCAGGCTACTGGTTACCTTCAGACTACCGGTTACCTTCAGACTACCGGTTACCTTCAGACTACCGGTTACCTTCAGACTACTGGTTACCTTCAGACTTTCAGACTACCGGTTACCTTCAGACTACCGGTTACCTTCAGACTTTCAGACTACTGGTTACCTTCAGGCTACCGGTTACCTTCAGACTACCGGTTACCCTCAGACTACCAGTTACCTTCAGACTACCAGTTACCTACAGACTACCGGTTACCTTCAGACTTTCAGACTACCGGTTACCTTCAGACTACCGGTTACCTTCAGACTTTCAGACTACCGGTTACCTTCAGACTACCGGTTACCTTCAGACTACCGGTTACCTTCAGACTACTGGTTACCTTCAGACTACCGGTTACCTTCAGACTACCGGTTATCTTCAGACTTTCAGACTACTGGTTACCTTCAGGCTACCGGTTACCTTCAGACTACCGGTTACCCTCAGACTACCAGTTACCGTCAGACTACCAGTTACCTACAGACTACCGGTTACCTTCAGACTACCGGTTACCTTCAGAATACCGGTTACCTTCAGACTACCGGTTACCTTCAGACTTTCAGACTACTGGTTACCTTCAGGCTACCGGTTACCTTCAGACTACCGGTTACCCTCAGACTACCAGTTACCGTCAGACTACCAGTTACCTACAGACTACCGGTTACCTTCAGACTACCGGTTACCTTCAGAATACCGGTTACCTTCAGACTACCGGTTACCTTCAGACTTTCAGACTACTGGTTACCTTCAGACTACCGGTTACCTTCAGACTACCGGTTATCTTCAGACTTTCAGACTACTGGTTACCTTCAGGCTACCGGTTACCTTCAGACTACCGGTTACCCTCAGACTACCAGTTACCGTCAGACTACCAGTTACCTACAGACTACCGGTTACCTTCAGACTACCGGTTACCTTCAGACTACCGGTTACCTTCAGACTTTCAGGCTACCGGTTACCTTCAGACTACCGGTTACCTTCAGACTACCGGTTACCTTCAGACTTTCAGACTACTGGTTACCTTCAGGCTACCGGTTACCTTCAGACTACCGGTTACCCTCAGACTAACAGTTACCTTCAGACTACCAGTTACCTACAGACTACCGGTTACCTTCAGACTACCGGTTACCTTCAGAATACCGGTTACCTTCAGACTACCGGTTACCTTCAGACTACCGGTTACCTTCAGACTTTCAGCCTACCGGTTACCTTCAGACTACCGGTTACCTTCAGACTACCGGTTACCTTCAGACTACCGGTTACCTTCAGACTTTCAGACTACTGGTTACCTTCAGGCTACCGGTTACCCTCAGACTACCAGTTACCTTCAGACTTTCAGGCTACCGGTTACCTTCAGACTACCGGTTACCTTCAGACTACCGGTTACCTTCAGACTTTCAGACTACTGGTTACCTTCAGGCTACCGGTTACCTTCAGACTACCGGTTACCCTCAGACTAACAGTTACCTTCAGACTACCAGTTACCTTCAGACTACCGGTTACCCTCAGACTAACAGTTACCTTCAGACTACCAGTTACCTACAGACTACCGGTTACCTTCAGACTACCGGTTACCTTCAGAATACCGGTTACCTTCAGACTACCGGTTACCTTCAGACTACCGGTTACCTTCAGACTACCGGTTACCCTCAGACTACCGGTTACCTTCAGACTACTGGTTAACTTCAGACTGCCGGTTACCTTCAGACTACCGGTTACCTTCAGACTACTGGTTACCTTCAGACGAGTCTCATGACATTTGCGGGAGTTGTTGAGCAAAACTTTGTGTTCGTGAGAGGTTGGAGGATGTCTCGTGGTTTGACAAACACAGCTGTAGCTCAGCCACCTTCCACCACAGATGAGGAAGGCCAGATACTGTGTCTCTAGTTTATTATGTTACTTATATTGACTTAATGGTGTGTCAGTAGACTCTATATTTTTATTTTAAGGAGCCTTAGATACTGCTGGAATGTCTACCAATGGCATGTCTATCTTTTTGTGATAAATTTCACTCGTCACTCAAAACATTTATTAAGTATTTATTAAGTATTTATTAAGTATTTATTAAGTATAAACACACTTTTGATAAGAGAGCAAAAGGCAGAAGTAATGATGGTTTAAATGGTTTAAATGGCCCTGTCTTATGAATGAACTGACATTCAATCATTACTTAATACTTTAAAGTTGTTTAGAAATTTGTGAATAACAAAAGGTTACTAACATTTACAAATGTGGGATTAATGATTAATCAATTATGAAGTACCTACATAGTACACTACTTTACACCAGGACCAAATGGCTCCCTGTTCCCTACATAGTGCACTACTTTATACCAGGACCAAATGGCACCATGTTCCCTACATAGTTCCCTATAGGGAACTATATCGTGCACAACTCCAAGGCCCATAGTACCCTGGTCAAAAAAAGTGCACTATGTAGGGAATAGGGTTCCATTTGGTCCTGGTATAAAGAAGTGCACTATGTAGGGAACAGGGTGCCATTTGGTCCTGGTATAAAGTAGTGTACTATGTAGGGAACAGGGTGCCATTTGGTCCTGGTATAAAGTAGTGTACTATGTAGGGAACAGGGTTCCATTTGGTCCTGGTATAAAGAAGTGCACTATGTAGGGAACAGGGTGCCATTTGGTCCTGGTATAAAGTAGTGTACTATGTAGGGAACAGGGTGCCATTTGGTCCTGGTATAAAGTAGTGTACTATGTAGGGAACAGGGTGCCATTTGGTCCTGGTATAAAGAAGTGCACTATGTAGGGAACAGGGTGCCATTTGAGACTCAAACCCTGCCTCGCCTTAGCATGACTGATGATTATGCAGCTAAAATAGAGTATTGTCCTTCACTATCATTTATTATGAAACTGACTGACTTTGATGGAGGGAGAAGGGCCGGGGGGAGGTGTAGGTAGAAGGAGGGAGAGAGAGGGAGGGAGGAAGGGAAAGAGGAAGCTGGAGATAGAGATGGAGGAAAGGAGGGAGAGAGGCAGAGGGAGGTGGCGGTGGAGGGAGGTGTGGCGTGAGTGATATAGGACTACATTACTCATCTCATATGTATATGTATATACTGTACTCTATATCATCTACTGCATCTTTATGTAATACATGTATCACTAGCCACTTTAAACTATGCCACTTTGTTTACAAACTCATCTCATATGTATATACTGCACTCAATACCATCTACTGTATCTTGCCTATGCCGTTCTGTACCATCACTCATTCATATAGCTTTATGTACATGTTCTTTATCCCTTTACACTTCTGTGTATAAGGTAGTAGTTTTGGAATTGTTAGGTTAGATTACTCGTTGGTTATTACTGCATTGTCGGAACTAGAAGCACAAGCATTTCACTACACTTGCACTTATTTTTTTTTTATTTTTTTTAATTTTTAAAAAATTGTTATAATATATATATATATATTTTTTTTTTTGTGTGTTTTTTTATATAGGACTAACAGAGATGACTGTAGCAGGATATAGGACTAACAGAGATGACTGTAGCAGGATATAGCACCAACAGAGATGACTGTAGCAGGATATAGGACTAACAGAGGTTTGAGGATATAAGACCAACAGAGATGACTGTAGCAGGATATAGGACTAACAGAAATGACTGTAGCAGGATATAAGACTAACAGAGATGACTGTAGCAGGATATAGGACTAACAGAAATGACTGTAGCAGGATATAGGACTAACAGAGATGACTGTAGCAGGATATAGGACTAACAGAGGTAGCAGGATATAGGACTAACAGAGATGACTGTAGCAGGATATAGGACTAACAGAGATGACTGTAGCAGGATATAGGACTAACAGAGATGACTGTAGCAGGATATAGGACCAACAGAGATGACTGTAGCAGGATATAGGACTAACAGAGGTTTGAGGATATAAGACCAACAGAGATGACTGTAGCAGGATATAGGACTAACAGAAATGACTGTAGCAGGATATAGGACTAACAGAGATGACTGTAGCAGGATATAGGACTAACAGAAATGACTGTAGCAGGATATAGGACTAACAGAGATGACTGTAGCAGGATATAGGACTAACAGAGGTAGCAGGATATAGGACTAACAGAGATGACTGTAGCAGGATATAGGACTAACAGAGATGACTGTAGCAGGATATAGGACTAACAGAGATGACTGTAGCAGGATATAGGACCAACAGAGATGACTGTAGCAGGATATAGGACTAACAGGGGTTTGAGGATATAAGACCAACAGAGATGACTGTAGCAGGATATAGGACTAACAGAGATGACTGTAGCAGGATATAGGACTAACAGAGATGACTGTAGCAGGATATAGGACTAACAGAGATGACTGTAGCAGGATATAGGACTAACAGAAATGACTGTAGCAGGATATAGGACTAACAGAGATGACTGTAGCAGGATATAGGACTAACAGAGGTAGCAGGATATAGGACTAACATAGATGACTGTAGCAGGATATAGGACTAACAGAGATGACTGTAGCAGGATATAGGACTAACAGAGATGACTGTAGCAGGATATAGGACCAACAGAGATGACTGTAGCAGGATATAGGACTAACAGAGGTTTGAGGATATAAGACCAACAGAGATGACTGTAGCAGGATATAGGACTAACAGAGATGACTGTAGCAGGATATAGGACTAACAGAGATGGCTGTAGCAGGATATAGGACTAACATAGATGACTGTAGCAGGATATAGGACTAACAGAGGTAGCAGGATATAGGACTAACAGAGATGGCTGTAGCAGGATATAGGACTAACAGAGGTAGCAGGATATAGGACTAACAGAGATGGCTGTAGCAGGATATAGGACCAACAGAGGTAGCAGGATATAGGACTAACAGAGATGGCTGTAGCAGGATATAGGACCAACAGAGATGACTGTAGCAGGATATAGGACTAACAGAGGTTTGAGGATATAAGACCAACAGAGATGACTGTAGCAGGATATAGGACTAACAGAAATGACTGTAGCAGGATATAGGACTAACAGAGATGACTGTAGCAGGATATAGGACTAACAGAAATGACTGTAGCAGGATATAGGACTAACAGAGATGACTGTAGCAGGATATAGGACTAACAGAGATGACTGTAGCAGGATATAGGACTAACAGAGATGACTGTAGCAGGATATAGGACTAACAGAGATGACTGTAGCAGGATATAGGACCAACAGAGATGACTGTAGCAGGATATAGGACTAACAGAGGTTTGAGGATATAAGACCAACAGAGATGACTGTAGCAGGATATAGGACTAACAGAGATGACTGTAGCAGGATATAGGACTAACAGAGATGACTGTAGCAGGATATAGGACCAACAGAGATGACTGTAGCAGGATATAGGACTAACAGAGGTTTGAGGATATAAGACCAACAGAAATGACTGTAGCAGGATATAGGACTAACAGAGATGACTGTAGCAGGATATAGGACTAACAGAGATGACTGTAGCAGGATATAGGACTAACAGAGATGACTGTAGCAGGATATAGGACTAACAGAGATGACTGTAGCAGGATATAGGACTAACAGAGGTAGCAGGATATAGGACTAACAGAGATGACTGTAGCAGGATATAGGACTAACAGAGATGACTGTAGCAGGATATAGGACTAACAGAGATGACTGTAGCAGGATATAGGACCAACAGAGATGACTGTAGCAGGATATAGGACTAACAGAGGTTTGAGGATATAAGACCAACAGAGATGACTGTAGCAGGATATAGGACTAACAGAGATGACTGTAGCAGGATATAGGACTAACAGAGATGGCTGTAGCAGGATATAGGACTAACAGAGGTTTGAGGATATAAGACCAACAGAGATGACTGTAGCAGGATATAGGACTAACATAGATGACTGTAGCAGGATATAGGACTAACAGAGGTAGCAGGATATAGGACTAACAGAGATGGCTGTAGCAGGATATAGGACTAACAGAGGTAGCAGGATATAGGACTAACAGAGATGGCTGTAGCAGGATATAGGACCAACAGAGGTAGCAGGATATAGGACTAACAGAGATGGCTGTAGCAGGATATAGGACCAACAGAGATGACTGTAGCAGGATATAGGACTAACAGAGATAGCAGGATATAGGACTAACAGAGATAGCTGTAGCAGGATATAGGACTAACAGAGATGGCTGTAGCAGGATATAGGACCAACAGAGGTAGCAGGATATAGGACTAACAGAGATGGCTGTAGCAGGATATAGGACCAACAGAGATGACTGTAGCAGGATATAGGACCAACAGAGATGACTGTAGCAGGATATAGGACTAACAGAGATGACTGTAGCAGGATATAGGACTAACAGAGATGACTGTATCAGGATATAGGACTAACAGAGATGACTGTAGCAGCAGTGTCAGCATGTAGAACACACTTTAATATTGTTGTTAAATAAGGTTTTACATACTGTAGTTATATAAGTGTTTACATACTTTAGTTATATAAGTGTTTACATACTGTAGTTATATAAGTGTTTAAATGTCTGTATAGCATGTTGGACTGGTAACCAATGTCTGTATAGCATGTTGGACTGGTAACCAATGTCTGTATAGCATGTTGGACTGGTAACCAATGTCTGTATAGCATGTTGGACTGGTAACCAATGTCTGTATAGCATGTTGGACTGGTAAACAATGTCTGTATAGCATGTTGGACTGGTAACCAATGTCTGTATAGCATGTTGGCCTGGTAACCAGTGTCTGTATAGCATGTTGGCCTGGTATCCAATGTTTGTATAGCATGTTGGCCTGGTTGCAAATGTCTGTATATTATGTTGGCCTGGGAACCAATGTCTGTATAGCATGTTGGCCTGGTAATCAATGTCTGTATAGCATATTGGCCTGGTAACCAGGGTCTGTATAGCATGTTGGACTGGTAACCAGTATCTGTATAGCATATTGGGCTGGTAACCAGGGTCTGTATAGCATGTTGGACTGGTAACCAGTATCTGTATCGCATATTGGCCTGGTAACCAGGGTCTGTATAGCATGTTGGCCTGGTAACCAATGTCTGTATAGCATGTTGGCCTGGTAACCAATGTCTGTATAGCATGTTGGCCTGGTAACCAATGTCTGTATAGCATGTTGGCCTAGTAACCAATGTCTGTATAGCATGTTGGCCTGGTTGAAAATGTCTGTACAGCATGTTGGCCTGGTAACCAATATCTGTATGGCATGTTGGCCTGGTTGCAAATGTCTGTATAGCATGTTGGCCTGGTTGCAAATGTCTGTATAGCATGTTGGCCTGGTTGCAAATGTCTGTATAGCATGTTGGCCTGATAACCAATGTCTGTATAGCATGTTGGCCTGGTTGCAAATGTCTGTACAGCATGTTGGCCTGGTAACCAATGTCTGTATGGCATGTTGGCCTGGTTGCAAATGTCTGTATAGCATGTTGGCCTGGTTGCAAATGTCTGTATGGCATGTTGCCCTGGTAACCAATGTCTGCATAGCATATTGACCTGGTAACCAATGTCTGTATAGCATGTTGGCCTGGTAACCAATGTCTGTATAGCATGTTGGCCTGGTAACCAATGTCTGTATAGCATGTTGGCCTGGTAACCAATGTCTGTATAGCATGTTGGCCTGGTAACCAATGTCTGTATAGCATGTTGGCCTGGTAACCAATGTCTGTATAGCATGTTGGCCTGGTAACCAATGTCTGTATAGCATGTTGGCCTGGTAACCAATGTCTGTATAGCATGTTGGCCTGGTAACCAATGTCTGCATAGCATATTGACCTGGTAACCAATGTCTGTATAGCATGTTGGCCTGGTAACCAATGTCTGTATAGCATGTTGGCCTGGTAACCAATGTCTGTATAGCATGTTGGCCTGGTAACCAATGTCTGTATAGCATGTTGGCCTGGTAACCAATGTCTGTATAGCATGTTGGCCTGGTAACCAATGTCTGCATAGCATATTGACCTGGTAACCAATGTCTGTATAGCATGTTGGCCTGGTAACCAATGTCTGTATAGCATGTTGACCTGGTAACCAATGTCTGTATAGCATGTTGGCCTGGTAACCAATGTCTGTATACTGCCGATTTGCTTTTATGATACAGTGTTCTGTTTCCCAAATGGCACCCTATTCCCTACAAGGTGCACTACTTTAGATCAGATCCCCTTATAAAGGGAATAGGGAGGTATTTGAGAGGTAACATCAGTGTCGTCAGACTGACTTGCTGAAATAGGACAAACTGGTCTGTCTCAGGTGTCAATCACAGGTACACTGCCAAGTTGTCAACATAACATACTGGGACGAGCCAGGGTACTGGATGACAGACTGTAACAGCATACACATGTCTACGCACGCACGCACGCACACACACACACACACACACACACACACACACACACACACACACACACACACACACACACACACACACACACACACGCAGGTACTCAGCAAGAACAGAAGAAACACAGGAATCAATTGTTCAGGTTCAGACTGTTGGCTTTGTACCAAATTGCACCCTATTCCCTGCTTAGTGCACTACTTTAGGGCTCATCGGTTCCATAGGGCTCTGGTCAAAAGTAGTGCGCTATAAAGGGAACAGGGTCTTATTTGGGAGGCGACCTGTATGACTTCAGCAGAGCCTCTTAATATTTTATTAGGTTGCATCATGTTTAATGCACAAACCTAGAAATCTGAGCGTTTCCTGCTGCCAGTAAAACAATAACCCAGCCATTTGTCATTACATGGACTCACATAGTCACTAGCCTTTGCTGGCCTCCTGAACAATGCTGGAAGTTTCCACTGCCTAAATGAAAAACAACCGTATACAAGCAGGGACCAGAATGGGGCCCAGAAATTGGTCCCCAGCATTTCTCCCCCCTTGAGGTCCCCATTATTAGTCAAATAAGGGTTACGCTGCAGAACCGCCGACTTAGACTAGCCCAGAACAGCCATATGGCCAGCCCATTTCTGTACACAACTGCTGGCGGTGCACTAACCCTGACTGCTGGGCATGTGGAACTTCAGCTGACACTGTGAATCACTGCTTACAACCAACGATGTATATAAACCCTGGATAGCTGATGCTATGTATTGGCCATTGAGAGGGTTTTGAAGCCACGGTCGGCCATATTGGCTCTCCCCTGTAGGAGCTGTCCCCCATATACAGTGCCTTGCGAAAGTATTCGGCCCCCTTGAACTTTGCGACCTTTTGCCACATTTCAGGCTTCAAACATAAAGATATAAAACTGTATTTTTTTGTGAAGAATCAACAACAAGTGGGACACAATCATGAAGTGGAACGACATTTATTGGATATTTCAAACTTTTTTAACAAATCAAAAACTTAAAAATTGGGCTTGCAAAATGATTAAGCCCCCTTAAGTTAATACTTTGTAGCGCCACCTTTTGCTGCGATTACAGCTGTAAGTCGCTTGGGGTATGTCTCTATCAGTTTTGCACATCGAGAGACTGACATTTTTTCCCATTCCTCCTTGCAAAACATCTCGAGCTCAGTGAGGTTGGATGGAGAGCATTTGTGAACAGCAGTTTTCAGTTCTTTCCACCGATTCTCGATTGGATTCAGGTCTGGACTTTGACTTGGCCATTCTAACACCTGGATATGTTCATTTTTGAACCATTCCATTGTGGATTTTGCTTTATGTTTTGGATCATTGTCTTGTTGGAAGACAAATCTCCGTCCCAGTCTCAGGTCTTTTGCAGACTCCATCAGGTTTTCTTCCAGAATGGTCCTGTAATTTGGCTCCATCCATCTTCCCATCAATTTTAACCATCTTCCCTGTCCCTGCTGAAGAAAAGCAGGCCCAAACCATGATGCTGCCACCACCATGTTTGACAGTGGGTATGGTGTGTTCAGGGTAATGAGCTGTGTTGCTTTTACGCCAAACATAACGTTTTGCATTGTTGCCAAAAAGTCTGGTCATCTGACCAGAGCACCTTCTTCCACATGTTTGGTGTGTCTCCCAGGTGGCTTGTGGCAAACTTTAAACGACACTTTTTATGGATATCTTTAAGAAATGGCTTTCTGCTTGCCACTCTTCCATAAAGGCCAGATTTGTGCAATATACGACTGATTGTTGTCCTATGGACAGAGTCTCCCACCTCAGCTGTAGATCTCTGCAGTTCATCCTGAGTGATCATGGGCCTCTTGGCTGCATCTCTGATCAGTCTTCTCCTTGTATGAGCTGAAAGTTTAGAGGGACGGCCAGGTCTTGGTAAATTTGCAGTGGTTTGATACTCCTTCCATTTCAATATTATCGCTTGCACAGTGCTCCTTGGGATGTTTAAAGCTTGGGAAATCTTTTTGTATCCAAATCCGGCTTTAAACTTCTTCACAACAGTATCTCGGACCTGCCTGGTGTGTTCCTTGTTCTTCATGATGCTCTCTGCGCTTTTAACGGACCTCTGAGACTATCACAGTGCAGGTGCATTTATACGGAGACTTGATTACACACAGGTGGATTGTATTTATCATCATTAGTGTCACGCCCTGGTCTTAGTATTTTGTGTGTATATATTTATTTGGTCAGGCCAGGGTGTGACATGGGTTTATTTTGTGTTGTGCTTTTGTATTGGGGTTTTAGTAGGTATTGGGATTGTGGCTGAGTAGGGGTGTCTAGCATAGTCTATGGCTGCCTGAGGTTCTCAATCAGAGTCAGGTGATTCTCGTTGTCTCTGATTGGGAACCATATTTAGGTAGCCTGGGTTTCACTGTTTGTTTGTGGGTGATTGTTCCTGTCTCAGTGTTTTGTATTTCACCAGATGGGCTGTATAGGTTTTCACGTTCCGTTTGTTGTTTTGTATTGATCATGTTTTATTCTACATTAAACATGTATCTAACTTACCACGCTGCATTTTGGTCCGACTCTCCTTCAACGGAAGAAAGCCGTAACAATTAGTCATTTAGGTCAACATTGGATCATTCAGAGATCCTCACTGAACTTCTGGAGAGAGTTTGCTGCACTGAAAGTAAAGGGGCTGAATAATTTTGCACGCCCAATTTTTCAGTTTTTGATTTGTTTAAAAAGTTTGAAATATCCAATAAATGTCGTTCCACTTCATGATTGTGTCCCACTTGTTGTTGATTCTTCACAAAAAAATACAGTTTTATATCTTTATGTTTGAAGCCTGAAATGTGGCAAAAGGTCGCAAAGTTCAAGGGGGCCGAATACTTTCGCAAGGCACTGTAAATAAATGGGATTCTACAGTATTTAAATTCATGTTTCAAGGACAAAATTAAATGTATTTAAGTCTTTTTTGGTTGAAGTGGGGACAGTAACATTAGTAATCTCTTAAATGTTTTATATATTTTTTATTTATTTATAAAAATATATATATATATATGTTTAGCACACGTAATATAATTTCAAAGTATGGATTAGGCTGTAATAGAATACATGTGGAGAAAACGAATGGAGAATTTATTTCATGCATTTCTTTAGCTTCCAGAATATGTTTTAAAATGGAGGAGTACCCTGATGGAGGCTCTGTGGCTTTAACACAACACTCCTTAGCAGTCATTGATTGTCTGGATATAAACGCTTATGAGGAAACCAATTACTTTAATCAATGCAATCAAAGCACTCAAGGAAATTAGTTGTAATGATATGGTCTGTGTCTGTCTGTATGTGTCTGTGTCTGTCTGTATGTGTCTGTGTCTGTCTGTCTGTGCCTGTGTCTGTCTGTATGTGTCTGTGTCTGTCTGTATGTGTCTGTGTCTGTCTGTATGTCTGTATGTGTCTGTGTCTGTCTGTCTGTGTCTGTGTCTGTCTGTATGTGTCTGTGTCTGTCTGTATGTGTCTGTGTCTGTCTGTATGTGTCTGTGTCTGTCTGTCTGTCTGTCTGTATGTGTCTGTGTCTGTCTGTCTGTCTGTCTGTCTGTGTCTGTCTGTCTGTGTCTGTGTCTGTGTCTGTCTGTATGTGTCTGTGTCTGTCTGTCTGTGTCTGTGTCTGTGTCTGTCTGTCTGTGCCTGTGTCTGTCTGTGTCTGTGTCTGTCTGTCTGTCTGTCTGTGTCTGTGTCTGTCTGTATGTGTCTGTGTCTGTCTGTATGTGTCTGTGTCTGTCTGTATGTGTCTGTGTCTGTCTGTCTGTGTCTGTGTCTGTCTGTATGTGTCTGTGTCTGTGTCTGTCTGTATGTGTCTGTGTCTGTCTGTCTGTCTGTATGTGTCTGTGTCTGTCTGTCTGTCTGTCTGTCTGTCTGTCTGTCTGTCTGTCTGTCTGTCTGTCTGTCTGTCTGTCTGTCTGTCTGTGTCTGTCTGTCTGTGTCTGTGTCTGTGTCTGTGTATGTCTGTATGTGTCTGTGTCTGTCTGTCTGTGTCTGTGTCTGTGTCTGTCTGTCTGTGCCTGTGTCTGTCTGTGTCTGTGTCTGTCTGTCTGTCTGTCTGTGTCTGTGTCTGTCTGTATGTGTCTGTGTCTGTCTGTCTGTGTCTGTGTCTGTCTGTATGTGTCTGTGTCTGTCTGTCTGTGTCTGTGTCTGTCTGTATGTGTCTGTGTCTGTGTCTGTCTGTATGTGTCTGTGTCTATCTGTCTGTGCCTGTGTCTGTCTGTATGTGTCTGTGTCTGTGTCTGTCTGTATGTGTCGGTGTCTGTGTCTGTCTGTCTGTGCCTGTGTCTGTCTGTGTCTGTGTCTGTGTCTGTCTGTCTGTGCCTGTGTCTGTCTGTGTCTGTGTCTGTCTGTCTGTATGTGTCTGTGTCTGTCTGTCTGTGTCTGTGTCTGTCTGTCTGTATGTGTCTGTGTCTGTGTCTGTCTGTCTGTGCCTGTGTCTGTCTGTGTCTGTGTCTGTCTGTCTGTGCCTGTGTCTGTCTGTGTCTGTGTCTGTCTGTCTGTCTGTCTGTCTGTGTCTGTCTGTCTGTCTGTCTGTCTGTCTGTCTGTCTGTCTGTCTGTCTGTCTGTATGTGTCTGTCTGTCTGTATGTGTCTGTCTGTCTGTCTGTCTGTCTGTCTGTCTGTCTGTCTGTCTGTCTGTCTGTCTGTCTGTCTGTCTGTCTGTCTGTCTGTCTGTCTGTCTGTCTGTCTGTCTGTCTGTCTCTGTGTCTGTCTGTGTGTCTGTGTCTGTGTCTGTGTCTGTGTGCGTGTATGCGTAAGTGTACTGGTGTGTGTGTAACCTGGTACAATTCACCAGCAAATCTGTGATATTTATTGAGCCCAGGTACCATTGTAATAGATGCTGTGTCATGACAGGTTTATTGAGAACTAGTTACCATTGTAATAGATGCTGTGTCATGACAGATATATTGTACCATTGTAATAGATGCTGTGTCATGACAGATTTATTGAGACCAGGTACCATTGTAATAGATGCTGTGTCATGACAGGTTTATTGAGAACTAGTTACCATTGTAATAGATGCTGTGTCATGACAGATATATTGTACCATTGTAATAGATGCTGTGTCATGACAGGTTTATTGAGCCTAGTTACCATTGTAATAGATGCTGTGTCATGACAGGTTTATTGAGCCCAGTTACCATTGTAATAGATGTTGTGTCATGACAGGTTTATTGAGCCTAGTTACCATTGTAATAGATGCTGTGTCATGACAGATTTATTGAGACCAGGTACCATTGTAATAGATGCTGTGTCATGACAGATTTATTGAGACCAGGTACCATTGTAATAGATGCTGTGTCATGACAGGTTTATTGAGCCTAGTTACCATTGTAATAGATGCTGTGTAATGACAGAGCTCTCCTCATGCATCTTTAAGCCAGACACCTTGATTCCTTTAATTCAACAATGGTACAGAACAGTAAGGCCAGGATGGGGAGACGCATAGTGTGTGTGTGTGTGTGTGTGTGTTTGCGTGTGTGTGTGTGTGTTTGTGTGTGTGTGTGTTTGCGTGTGTGTCTGTTTCCGTGTGTGTCTGTGTGTGTGTTTCAGTGTGTGTGTGTTTGCGTGTGTGTGTGTGTGTTTGCGTGTGTGTGTGTGTGTATTTGCGTGTGTGTGTTTGCGCGTGTGTGTGTGTTTGCGTGTGTGTGTGTTTGCGTGTGTGTGTGTGTTTGCATGTGTGTGTGTGTGTGTATTTGCGTGTGTGTGTGTTTGCGTGTGTGTGTGTTTGCGTGTGTGTGTGTTTGTGTGTGTGTGTGTGTGTGTGTGTGTGTGTGTGTCTGTGTGTGTGTTTGCGTGTGTGTCTGTGTGTGTGTTTGCATGTGTGTCTGTGTGTGTGTTTCAGTGTGTGTGTGTTTGCGTGTGTGTGTGTTTGCGTGTGTGTGTTTGCGTGTGTGTGTGTGTGTGTGTTTGCGTGTGTGTGTGCTTGCGTGTGTGTCTGTTTGCGTGTGTGTCTGTTTGCGTGTGTGTCTGTGTGTGTGTTTCAGTGTGTGTGTGTTTCAGTGTGTGTGTGTTTGCGTGTGTGTCTGTTTGCGTGTGTGTCTGTTTGCGTGTGTGTCTGTTTGCGTGTGTGTCTGTTTGCGTGTGTGTCTGTGTGTGTGTTTCAGTGTGTGTGTGTGTGTGTGTGTGTGTGTGTGTGTGTTTATGCGTGTGTGTGTGTTTATGTGTGTTTTGTGTGAGTATGTGCTGATGTAGAGTTGCAGTGACAGGAATGTATTAGCCCATCTTTTAGAAGGGCTGCTAAATGCAGGTCTTGACTAAAATAATCCTTGTCATAGGAGCAGGATGTTGCCCTCTTTGTGTCCATAAACAGACACACACAACCTCCGGATCTTGCACAGCACAAGGAAGTTAATTTAACAGGTATAGGGATAGGGAACTGAAATGATAACCTAATAAATGCAGGTTGTGCTATCTAAGACGATGGTGCTATAATCTCAGATATCATCTTAGACTCAACATGTTATCTAATACAGCTCTGTTGTTATAGTGTTATCATCTTAGATAACAGGTTGATTCTCTCTAATACAGCTCTGTTGTTATAGTGTTATCATCTTAGATAACAGGTTGATTCTCTCTAATACAGCTCTGTTGTTATAGTGTTATCATCTTAGATAACAGGTTGATTCTCTCTAGTACAGCTCTGTTGTTATAGTGTTATCATCTTAGATAACAGGTTGATTCTCTCTAGTACAGCTCTGTTGTTATAGTGTTATCATCTTAGATAACAGGTTGATTCTCTCTAGTACAGCTCTGTTGTTATAGTGTTATCATCTTAGATAAAACAGGTTGATTCTCTCTAGTACAGCTCTGTTGTCATAGTGTTATCATCTTAGATAACATGTTGAGTCTCTCGGTCACAACTTCTGCCTAAGTCGGTTCCTCTCCTTGTTCCGGCGGTGTTCGGCGGTCGACGTCACCGGTCTTCTAGCCATCTGTCACGCCCTGACCTTAGTTCCTTTTTTATGTCTCTATTTTAGTTTGGTCAGGGCGTGAGTTGGGGTGGGCATTCTATGTTTGTATTTCTATGTGTTTGGCCTGGTGTGGTTCCCAATCAGAGGCAGCTGTCAATCGTTGTCTCGGATTGAGAACCATACTTGGACAGCCTGTGTTCGCACTTGAGTTGTGGGTGGATGTTTTTCTGTTTTGTGTTGCTGCACCTTTACAGGACTGTTTCAATTTCGTTTCACTCTCTTTGTTATTTTGATCAGTGTTTCTGTTCAAATAAAATAACATGAATACGCTGCGCTTTGGTCTACTCCTTCTTCCACCAACGAAAATCGTTACACCATCGCCGATCCATTTTTCATTTTCCATTTGTTTTGTCTTGTTTTCCCACACACCTGGTTTTCATTCCCTCGTTACGTGTTGTGTATTTAACCCTCTGTCCCCCCATGTCTTTGTTTGTTGTAAATGTTTGTGCACATTGTTGTCTGGTGCGCGACGGGTTTTGTACCCATTCTTGATTATTCTGGATATATATATATTAAACTGCTCCAGTTATTGCCCAGTTCTGCTCTCCTGCATCTGACTTCGCTGCCACCAGTTATGTACCCCTTACACTCTCTAGTACAGCTCTGTTGTTATAGTGTTATCATCTTAGATTACAGGTTGATTCTCTCTAGTACAGCTCTGTTGTTATAGTGTCATCATCTTAGATAACATGTTGAGTCTCTCTAATACAGCTCTGTTGTTATAGTGTTATCATCTTAGATAACAGGTTGATTCTCTCTAGTACAGATCTGTTGTTTTAGTGAAATCATCTTAAATAACAGTTTGAGTCTCACCTCTAGTACAGCTCTGTTGTTATAGTGTTATCATCTTAGATAACAGGTTGATTCTCTCTAGTACAGCTCTGTTGTTATAGTGTCATCATCTTAGATAACAGGTTGATTCTCTCTAGTACAGCTCTGATGTTTTAGTGTCATCATCTTAGATAACAAGAGAGTGAATAGTTTAAGATGTCTTTATCAATTATTTAGTATGAAGGCGAGAGTTTATTAATTCAACATGTGTTCAACATGTTTGTGTACATTAGGACGTAAAGAACATTGATGCATGTATTCCCAATACCCAATATCTAATTTGATCTTCAAGGTTCGGGCGGCAGCGTAGCCTAGTGGTTAGAGCGTTGGACTAGTAACCGGAAGGTTGCGAGTTCAATCCCCTGAGCTGACAAGGTACAAATCTGTCGTTCTGCCCCTGAACAGGCAGTTAACCCACTGTTCCTAGGCCGTCATTGAAAATAAGAATGTGTTCTTAACTGACTTGCCTGGTTAAATAAAGGTTAAATAAAGGTTAAATAAAGGTTAAATAAAGGTAAAATAAAAATAAAAGTTAATGCACCTTCTGCACGTTGGCGTTGTACTTATTCTACATATAATATATCATGTATAAATCTGTTTTATTTTCATGTATACCAGATAGGTGTTTTTCTTTTACAGTGCCATAGTAATAGCGTTCCCCTGGAACAAATTAGGGTTTAATGCCTTGCTCAAGGGCACATCAACAGATTTTTAGCCTTGTCGGCTCCAGTATTAAAAACCATTAGCCTTTTGGTTACAGGCCCTATTCCCTAACCTCTAGGCTACCTGTAAACTAAGAAATGAACGTAGTCGGAATGAGAAAGGTAATGTTCTCCTCTTTTTCAGTACTCCTAGTACTTCTACTGCGCTCTACATTTAGATATGAATAACCCTCCTTTACTCATAACCGCATGTCCATTCTGTCTGCTTTGAAAGACACATGAAAGTCTTCTCTCGATAGGATTGAGCTTTCTTTAATTCTTTAATTTGTGAAGATACATATTTTATTAAACGTTTTGTTCTCGAGTAATAATGAAGAGTTTTGTTCCGAGGTTTGACAATGGAGACGTTGAGTGTTAAATCAGATAGCAAGCAGAATTACTATCAACATCAAGGAAAAACTATTTTCATCAATCATCTCAAACATATATCAGGAAAAACCTTGTTTCACTTATCGCTTAGCTACAGCCAGACTTAATGCATTTGTTTGTCTAATAATATCTCTCCTCTTTGTGTGTTCAAAAACAGACAAGCCAAGATTAGAATAAACTTGTGATGGTGCACGCATGTGTTCCAAATGACACCCTATTCCCTATGAAGTGCACTACATTTGATAAGAGTCCAAATGGGCCCTGGTCAAAAGTAGTGCACAACATGGGGAACAAGGTGCCATTTGAGTCCTGTGTGAATCATTTCGTCGTACGATAAGGACTTGGTATAGAATGGTCGTTAGATTAGATTAGAGGAGCCAGTTTGCTACAGCAGGAAAATAATCCTGCAGCAACAGGAAATAGGATTTTGTGGATTATAATTCATGGACATTTCTTTTTTGCGCAGCGTTTGGTCGAACTATAAGATTACACGTTTGAATATGCAACTTTTGTCTGTTTCCTGTGGAAGTGATTTTCAACCAATGTGATTATTCTTTAGTGTGATCACGGATCATATTGTTATGGTTTCTGATGAGAAGTCTCCAGTGTGATCACTGATTGCATTGCTTAGTTTTTGATGAGAAGTCTCTAGTCTGATCATTGATCATTAGTGCTGATTTGTGGTTTTTGAGGTCATTTCGGTGTCGGTTCGATTTAAAAAAAAATATAACTTGGAACATGACAAGTTATCGTCGTCCTCCTCTGATGAAGAGTAAGAGAGATCGGACCAATTTGCAGCGTGGTAAGTGTCCATTTTAATAAGACAAACTGAACACTATAACATACAAAATAACAAAGTGAAAAAAACTAAACAGTCCCGTTGTGGTACAAACACTGACACGGAAAATAATCCCCCACAACTCATAGTGGGAAAACAGGCTGCCTAAATATGGTTCTCAATCAGGGACAACCAGGCTGCCTAAATATGGTTCTCAACCAGGCACAACCAGGCTGCCTAAATATGGTTCTCAATCAGGGACAACCAGGCTACCTAAATATGGTTCTCAATCAGGGACAACCAGGCTACCTAAATATGGTTCTCAATCAGGGACAACCAGGCTGCCTAAATATGGTTCTCAATCAGGGACAAAGATAAACAGCTGCCTCTGATTGAGAACCATACCAGGCCAAACACAGAAACCCCAAAACATAGAAAAAGGAACACAGACAACCCACCCAACTCACGCCCTGACCAACCTAAAACAAAGACATAATAAAAGAACTAAGGTCAGAACGTGACAGTTATTTTTCCAACAATTGTTTAAAGTCAAATTATTTAACTTATAATTCACTCTATCACAATTTCAGTGGGTCAGAAGTTTACATACACTAAGTTGACTGAGCCTTTAAACAGCTATGAAAATTCCAGAAAATTATGTTATGGCTTTAGAAGCTTCTGATAGGTTAATTTACATGATTTGAGACAATTGGAGGTGTACCTGTGGATGTATTTCAAGGACTACCTTCAAAATCAGTGCCTCTTTGCTTGACATCATGGGAAAATCAAAAGAAATCAGCCAAGACGTCAGAAACGAAATTGTAGACCTCCACAAGTCTGGTTCATCCTTGGAAGAAATGTCCAAATGCCTGAAGGTACCACGTTCATCTGTACAAACAATAGTACGCAAGTATAAACACCATGGGACCACGCAGCCGTCATACCGCTCAGGATGGAGATGCATTCTGTCTCCTAGAGATGAACATACTTTGGTGCGAAAAGTGCAAATCAATCCCAGAACAACAGCAAAGGACCTTGTGAAGATGCTGGAGGAAACAGGTACAAAAGTATCTATATCCACAGTAAAACAAATCCTATATCGACAACCTGAAAGGCCACTCGGCAAGAAAGAAGCCACTGCTCCAAATCCGCCATAAAAAAGCCAGACCACGGTTTGCAACGGCACATGGGGACAAATATCGCACTTTTTGAAGAAATGTCCTCTGGTCTGATGAAACAACAATAGAACTGTTGGCCATAATAACAATTGTTATGTTTGGAGGAAAAAGTGGGAGCCTTCCAAGCCACAGAACACCATCCCAACCGTGACCGGGAAGCATGGGGGTGGCAGCATCATGTTGTGGGGGGTGCTTTGCCGTAGGAGGGACTTGTGCACTTCACAAAATAGATGTCATCATGAGGGAGGAAAAATTATGTGGATATATTGAGGCAACATCTCAAGACATCAGTCAGGAAGTTAAAGCTTGGTCGCAAATGGGTCTTCCAAATGGACAATGACCCCAAGCAAACGTCCAAAGTTGTGGCAAAATGGCTTAAGGACAGCAAAGTCAAGGTATTAGAGTGGCCATCATAAAGCCCTGACCTCAATCCCATAGAAATTTGTGGGCAGAACTGGAAAAGCGCGGACGAGAAAGAGGCCTATAAACCTAACTAAGTTACACCAGCTCTGTCAGGAGGATTGGGCCAAAATTCACAGTTACTATCTGGTCACAGTCTGGTCACTGTCTGGTCACTTCCTGGTCACATTCTGGTCACAGTCTGGTCACTGTCTGGTCACAGTCTGGTCACTGTCTGGTCACAGTCTGGTCACTGTCTGGTCACTTCCTGGTCACAGTCTGGTCACTGTCTGGTCACAGTCTGGTCACTGTCTGGTCACAGTCTTGTCACTATCTGGTCACAGTCTGGTCACTCTCTGTGCACTTCCTGGTCACATTCTGGTCACAGTCTGGTCACTGTCTGGCCACTTCCTGGTCACATTCTGGTCACAGTCTGTTCACTGTCTGGTCACTTCCTGGTCACTGTCTGGTCACTTCCTGGTCACTGTCTGGTCACTGTCTGGTCAGTGTCTGGTCACTTCCTGGTCACTGTCTGGTCACTTCCTGGTCACTGTCTGGTCACTTCCTGGTCACATTCTGGTCAGTGTCTGGTCAGTGTCTGGTCACTTCCTGGGTACTGTCTGGTCAGTGTCTGGTCACTTCCTGGTCACTGCCTGGTCACAGTCTGGTCACAGCAACAGAGCTGAAGAGAGGTGCTAATACGGAGCTGTACACCTCTTCGGCCGGTGTTTTATTAAATGAATATAAGACCACTCTCACCAATAACACATGTTCAGCCGTTGTTAAAGGAGGACAAGGTAAGAAGATATGTTAAACGACAGATAGAGCCACTAAAGTGTAGTTATCTTTACATTTAGAAAACATACTCCAAACGATAGCAATATACGAACTCATTAGTTACCTATGGTTTAACACGCAAACACACACAATATACGAACTCATTAGTTACCTATGGTTTAACACGCAAACACACACAATATACGAACTCATTAGTTACCTATGGTTTAACACGCAAACACACACAATATACGAACTCATTAGTTACCTATGGTTTAACACGCAAACACACACAATATACGAACTCATTAGTTACCTATGGTTTAACACGCAAACACACACAATATACGAACTCATTAGTTACCTATGGTTTAACACGCAAACACACACAATATACGAACTCATTAGTTACCTATGGTTTAACACGCAAACACACACAATATACGAACTCATTAGTTACCTATGGTTTAACACGTAAACACACACAATATACGAACTCATTAGTTACCTATGGTTTAACACGCAAACACACACAATATACGAACTCATTAGTTACCTATGGTTTAACACGCAAACACACACAATATACGAACTCATTAGTTACCTATGGTTTAACACGCAAACACACACACACGCACACACAATATACGAACTCATTAGTTACCTATGGTTTAACACGCAAACACACACAATATACGAACTCATTAGTTACCTATGGTTTAACACGCAAACACACACAATATACGAACTCATTAGTTACCTATGGTTTAACACGCAAACACACACAATATACGAACTCATTAGTTACCTATGGTTTAACACGCAAACACACACAATATACGAACTCATTAGTTACCTATGGTTTAACACGCAAACACACACAATATACGAACTCATTAGTTACCTATGGTTTAACACGCAAACACACACAATATACGAACTCATTAGTTACCTATGGTTTAACACGCAAACACACACAATATACGAACTCATTAGTTACCTATGGTTTAACACGCAAACACACACACACGCACACACAATATACGAACTCATTAGTTACCTATGGTTTAACATACAAACACACACAATATACGAACTCATTAGTTACCTATGGTTTAACACGCAAACACACACAATATACGAACTCATTAGTTACCTATGGTTTAACACGCAAGCACACACAATATATGAACTCATTAGTTACCTATGGTTTAACACGCAAACACACACAATATACGAACTCATTAGTTACCTATGGTTTAACACGCAAACACACACACACGCACACACAATATACGAACTCATTAGTTACCTATGGTTTAACACGCAAACACACACAATATACGAACTCATTAGTTACCTATGGTTTAACACGCAAACACACACAATATACGAACTCATTAGTTACCTATGGTTTAACACGCAAACACACACAATATACGAACTCATTAGTTACCTATGGTTTAACACGCAAACACACACAATATACGAACTCATTAGTTACCTATGGTTTAACACGCAAACACACACAATATACGAACTCATTAGTTACCTATGGTTTAACACGCAAACACACACAATATACGAACTCATTAGTTACCTATGGTTTAACACGCAAACACACACAATATACGAACTCATTAGTTACCTATGGTTTAACACGCAAACACACACAATATACGAACTCATTAGTTACCTATGGTTTAACACGCAAACACACACAATATACAAACTCATTAGTTACCTATGGTTTAACACGCAAACACACACAATATACGAACTCATTAGTTACCTATGGTTTAACACGCAAACACACACAATATACGAACTCATTAGTTACCTATGGTTTAACACGCAAACACACACAATATACAAACTCATTAGTTACCTATGGTTTAACACGCAAACACACACAATATACGAACTCATTAGTTACCTATGGTTTAACACGCAAACACACACAATATACGAACTCATTAGTTACCTATGGTTTAACACGCAAACACACACAATATACGAACTCATTAGTTACCTATGGTTTAACACGCAAACACACACAATATACGAACTCATTAGTTACCTATGGTTTAACACGCAAACACACACAATATACGAACTCATTAGTTACCTATGGTTTAACACGTAAACACACACAATATACGAACTCATTAGTTACCTATGGTTTAACACGCAAACACACACAATATACGAACTCATTAGTTACCTATGGTTTAACACGCAAACACACACAATATACGAACTCATTAGTTACCTATGGTTTAACATACAAACGCACACTTTTTTTTATTTTTTTATTTTATTTTACCTTTATTTAACGAGGCAAGTCAGTTAAGAACACATTCTTATTTTCAATGACGGCCTGGGAACAGTGGGTTAACTGCCTGTTCAGGGGCAGAACGACAGATTTGTACCTTGTCAGCTCGGGGGTTTGAACTCGCAACCTTCCGGTTCCTAGTCCAACGCTCCAACCACTAGGCTACACTGCCGCAATAGGCAGAAGTGCCTGGGGGCAGAGGGAGAAAGCGAGCTGATAGTTACATTGTTAAAAGGTAATTATTTTCTACACACAACACTGAGAAAGAACCCAAGCAACTAAATAACAAATGAACATTATTGTTGTAGTATGCAAATATAGCTAAATATTGCAAATATTAATATATTGGCAATTATGAATGAAACAAAAATTAAGTAAATGTTCCTGAGTAGACACGACTTATGGTCATATTTCCAAAAGATCAAAACAGAAATTTAAAATGTCATTAATCTCCAGAAAAGGGATTTAGACTTCAGGTTTGGTATGTGAGTGTTAAGTGGTGAAAGTTAGCAAATAAGAAAAAATTAACTAGTTCACCCTGGTTGCCACCCTGTTCACCCTGGTTGACACCCTTTTCACCCTGGTTGACACCCTCTTCACCCTGGTTGGCACCCTGTTCACCCTGGTTGGCACCCTGTTCACCCTGGTTGACACCCTGTTCACCCTGGTTGACACCCTGTTCACCCTGGTTGACACCCTTTTCACCCAGGTTGACACCCTCTTCACCCTGGTTGACACCATGTTCACCCTGGTTGACACCCTGTTCACCCTGGTTGACACCCTTTTCACCCTGGTTGACACCCTCTTCACCCTGGTTGACACCCTTTTCACCCTGGTTGACACCCTCTTCATCCTGGTTGGCACCCTGTTCACCCTGGTTGGCACCCTGTTCACCCTGGTTGACACCCTGTTCACCCTGGTTGACACCCTGTTCACCCTGGTTGACACCCTTTTCACCCAGGTTGACACCCTCTTCACCCTGGTTGACACCATGTTCACCCTGGTTGACACCCTGTTCACCCTGGTTGACACCCTGTTCACCCTGGTTGACACCCTGTTCACCCTGGTTGACACCCTGTTCACCCCGGTTGACACCCTCTTCACCCTGGTTGACACCCTGTTCACCCTGGTTGGCACCCTGTTCACCCTGGTTGACACCCTCTTCACCCTGGTTGACACCCTGTTCACCCTGGTTGACACCCTGTTCACCCTGGTTGGCACCCTGTTCACCCTGGTTGGCACCCTGTTCACCCTGGTTGACAACCTGTTCACTATTTGGGGCTCTACTGACCAGGGTCTGATAGGACACATCCCCAGACATCATCGTTCCTGTCCTCCTCCCTAGGGCATCTCAGCAGTTATGTGATGTGCTGGGTGGTGTCCAAAATATCACCCTATTCCCTATATAGTGCACTACTTTTGACTAGACCCCTATGGGCCCTGATTAAAAATAGTGCACTACATAGTGGACAGGGTGCCATTTGAAATGCAGTCCTTTATCATGATCTAGATGTCCAGACGGAACGACGGCGGTAACCGTAGTGACAGGGACAGATATAGCTAAGTAGGTGCACTTTAAAAGAGGAAGGAACTGTATTGAGTTACACATACCTTTTTATATTTAACCTGTATCCAATATTTAACCTGTATCCAACCAGGTAGGTCAATTAAATAACTACTTCTGGTATTATACATGACAATCTGGAGAGTGACTGGTATTATACATGACAAACTGGAGAGTGACTGCTTTATACATAACTAACTGGAGAGTGACTGGTATTATACATGACTAACTGGAGAGTGACTGGTATTATACATGACTAACTGGTGAGTGACTGGTATTTACATGACTAACTGGAGAGTGACTGGTATTATACATGACTAACTGGAGAGTGACTGGTATTTACATGACTAACTGGAGAGTGACTTGTATTATACATGACTAACTGGAGAGTGACTGGTATTTACATGACTAACTGGTGAGTGACTGGTATTATACATGACTAACTGGAGAGTGACTGGTATTATACATGACTAACTGGAGAGTGACTGGTAATATACATGACTAACTGGAGAGTGACTGGTATTATACATGACTAACTGGTGAGTGACTGGTATTTACATGACTAACTGGTGAGTGACTGGTATTATACATGACTAACTGGAGAGTGACTGGTATTATACATGACTAACTGGAGAGTGGCTGGTATTATACATGACTAACTGGTGAGTGACTGGTATTTACATGACTAACTGGAGAGTGACTGGTATTATACATGACTAACTGGAGAGTGACTGGTATTTACATGACTAACTGGTGAGTGACTGGTATTATACATGACTAACTGGTGAGTGACTGGTATTATACATGACTAACTGGAGAGTGTTTAGTGACTGGTATTTACATGCCTAACTGGTGAGTGACTGGTATTATACATGACTAACTGGAGAGTGACTGGTATTTACATGACTAACTGGAGAGTGTTGAGTGACTGGTATTATACATGACTAACTGGAGAGTGTTTAGTGACTGGTATTTACATGACTAACTGGTGAGTGACTGGTATTATACATGACTAACTGGAGAGTGACTGGTATTTACATGACTAACTGGTGAGTGTTGAGTGACTGGTATTTATATGACTAACTGGTGAGTGACTGGTATTATACATGACTAACTGGAGAGTGGCTGGTATTATACATGACTAACTGGTGAGTGACTGGTATTTACATGACTAACTGGTGAGTGACTGGTATTATACATGACTAACTGGAGAGTGACTGGTATTTACATGACTAACTGGTGAGTGACTGGTATTATACATGACTAACTGGAGAGTGGCTTGTATTATACATGACTAACTGGTGAGTGACTGGTATTTACATGACTAACTGGAGAGTGACTGGTATTTACATGACTAACTGGTGAGTGACTGGTATTATACATGACTAACTGGAGAGTGGCTGGTACTATACATGACTAACTGGTGAGTGACTGGTATTTACATGACTAACTGGAGAGTGACTGGTATTTACATGACTAACTGGTGAGTGACTGGTATTATACATGACTAACTGGAGAGTGACTGGTATTTACATGACTAACTGGTGAGTGACTGGTATTATACATGACTAACTGGTGAGTGACTGGTATTTACATGACTAACACGTGAGTGACTGGTATTATACATGACTAACTGGAGAGTGACTGGTATTTACATGACTAACTGGTGAGTGACTGGTATTATACATGACTAACTGGAGAGTGACTGGTATTTACATGACTAACTGGTGAGTGTTTAGTGACTGGTATTTACATGACTAACTGGTGAGTGACTGGTATTTACATGACTAACTGGTGAGTGACTGGTATTATACATGACTAACTGGAGAGTGACTGGTATTATACATGACTAACTGGTGAGTGACTGGTATTTACATGACTAACTGGTGAGTGTTTAGTGACTGGTATTTACATGACTAACTGGTGAGTGACTGGTATTTACATGACTAACTGGTGAGTGTTTAGTGACTGGTATTTACATGACTAACTGGTGAGTGACTGGTATTTACATGACTAACTGGTGAGTGACTGGTATTATACATGACTAACTGGAGAGTGACTGGTATTATACATGACTAACTGGTGAGTGACTGGTATTTACATGACTAACTGGAGAGTGACTGGTATTTACATGACTAACTGGTGAGTGTTTAGTGACTGGTATTTACATGACTAACTGGTGAGTGACTGGTATTTACATGACTAACTGGAGAGTGACTGGTATTTACTAGTCACTTACCAGTTAGTCATGTAAATACCAGTCACTCACCAGTTAGTCATGTATAATACCAGTCACTCAATTCAACGTTCTGATTTACAGTGATGACCTGAGAAGTGGCTGATTGTGCAGAGATATGGAATGACATGTCAGACCACACAGCACACCTGAGACACTCTGAACAGCGATAACACCTAACGGAACATTTCTTCTTCGCTAACGATGACCTGAGAAGTGTCAGGTAGCAGTATAAAATGACAGTACAGGTCAGACCACACAGCACACCTGAGACACTCTGACCAGCGGTAGCACCAGTCGACCTGGACATGTCCTCCTAATAATGTTATGAAGGGGATGAGGGCTGCTTCAGAAACCCTCGGAAGCACACAGCTACATAATACGAATGTCCAGGGGTGTGTGTAAATGTCATGCTAATGAATGGAGACCAGCTACATAATAGACATGTCCAGGGGTGGGTGTAAATGTCATGCTAATGAATGGAGACCAGCTACATAATAGACATGTCCAGGGGTGGGTGTAAATGTCATGCTAATGAATGGAGACCAGCTACATAATAGACATGTCCAGGGGTGGGTGTAAATGTCATGCTAATGAATGGAGACCAGCTACATAATAGACATGTCCAGGGGTGGGTGTAAATGTCATGCTAATGAATGGAGACCAGCTACATAATAGACATGTCCAGGGGTGGGTGTAAATGTCATGCTAATGAATGGAGACTGGTCACATTCTGCTCTAAATCTGTTTATTCCCCTTCTGTGTTGTTTTTTAAATATTTTTACGCTAACTTACAGGAAGCCAGTTGCCTCTAATTTACAGTAATAAAGGTACCGTATGTTACCGTAACTTATTTTACGGTATCGGATACTGTTACTCTAATCTTTGTTTTTTACCGTTTTAACTTACAGACAACTGGCTTCCTCGACGTTTCTGTAAAACAACGGTACGGTGCATTACTGTAATCGCATTCATGTGATGAATGAATACACAAATGGATTCATTCATTTAATTCATTGAGAGGAGATGGAGTTTGTATTTTACAGTTATTTCACCATCATTTCCATCATTTCATGGGGATTGGTGAAAGCAGGTTGGTTGCTAGGCAATGTGTTTACATGTTACAGCCTATCAATGAAGGCCTTTTTGTTAAGGCCTCTAGAAATGCTTTCATATAAAATACCACATTTGACATAAGTTGCACTTCTAGAGGCCTTATTAAATGAAGAAAGGCTTCCAACCATACAGTGCCTACGGGGCAAACAGACCAAAGGACAAGGTAAATACTCAACCGTGAAATGTTTGACACAAGCTGCCATTCCAATCTGTCCCCTGTACACATGTCACTGCTGGGCCACTACGATCACATATCAGTTAAATTGGTACAGAACCCGGGGGCACAAATATAGCCTCTTACAAGGCACACCTCAGAATATGTTAACGACACAGAAACAACAATACCATGCAACCACTAATAGTTAGAGTTTTTGGCGCTCCTAAAATATGGTAAATTAATGTATTCTGTGGGGTGGAATTACAGCAACATTTGAAATACAGCAACTCTTTCCCTGCCCACAACATTTTCCCACAATGCACCATACTTTACAGTATTTTACTGTTGATAAATGCATACATTTACCATATAAATCACAGTTTTCTATGACTTTGTAACATTTTGTGTAAATATATATTTTTTAAATCATATCAATGCTGTACACACCTTGTTTGGTTGGTTCACTTCAGAGCTTGATGTTTTTCAATCTTATCAAACAGAATTGATTAAAAAAGTTGCCAGTTGCCATTCGCACACAATACTGTACAGTTACAGTATAATTTACTGTTTTTGCCCGAAATCACTCAGTGTATCGCCATTTACTGTAAATAAGTATTACAGTACTTTACTGTTTATTGTGTAGTACTGTCAAAACAAGGAGAAGGTTTTACAGTGTAGTGTACTGTGGTAATAGTATAGGATCTAAGTCTCATAACAACGTGATATAAGTTATGGTATGTACAATAGCACATCTAAATGTGGCAGTAAGAGTATTGTATAGTAACACGCCTATTACCTATTCAGCACGGACAATGCTCTGATAGATCATATAGACATCATGACTGATCATGACACCAGTACTATATTGGGAATAGGGTGCTATTTGGGCTGTAGCCATAGATGATAGAGACAGTGATGTTGGAGAGCGATGACACCAAGCCGCCTTCTTGGTGGCTGAGAGGAGTTGACCCAATACAATGACCTAATAGTCGGACGGACGGACGGACGGACGGTGGGACGGACGGACAGACAGACAAACAGGAGGACAACTTTAGCAGGTATATGAAAGTCCATTACTGCCACAACACATCCCTCTTTATCTCCCTCCATCCTTCTTCCTCCCTCCTCCCTCCTTCTCCCTCCATCCTTCTTCCTCCCTCCTCCCTCCTTCTCCCTCCATCCTTCTTCCTCCCTCCATCTCTCCTCCATCCTTCTCCCTCCATCCCTCTCTCCCTCATCCAAAGGTAACCCTGCCAACTACATGTCACC
>NC_034192.2:64582215-64602215 GCF_002021735.2 Oncorhynchus kisutch
CGTGACGACCAAATGGCGTGACGACCAAATGGCGTGATGGCCAAATGGTGTGACTACCAATTGGTGTGACTAGCAAATGGTTTTGAGTACCAAATGGTGTGATTACCAAATGGTGTGAGTACCAAATGGTGTGAGTACCAAATGGTGTCAGTACCAAATGGCGTGACAACCAAATGGTGTGACTACCAAATGGTGTGATTACCAAATGGTTTGACTACCAAATGGTTTGACTACCAAATGGTGTGACTACCAAATGAAGTGACTACCAAATGGTGTGACTACCAAATTGCGTGACGACCAAATGGCGTGATGACCAAATGGTTTGACTACCAAATGGTGTGACTACCAAATGGCATGACGACCAAATGGCGTGACTACCAAATGGTGTGACTACCAAATGACGTGACTACTAAAATGGCGTGACTACCAAATGGCGTGAGTACCAAATGACGTGATTACTAAAATGGCATGACTACCAAATGGCGTGACTACCAAATAACGTGACTACTAAAATGGCGTGACTACCGAATGGCATAACCACCAAATGATGTGACTAGCGAATGTCGTGAATATAAAATGGTGTGACTACCAAATGATGTGACTAGCAAATGGTGTGACTACCAAATGGTGTGACTACCAAATGGGGTGACTACCAAATGACGTGACTACCTAATTGTGTGACTACCAAATGGCGTGACGACCAAATGGCGTGACTACCAAATGGTTTGACTACCAAATGACATGACCACTAAAATGGTGTGAGTACCAAATGATGTGACTACTAAAATGGCATGACTACTAAAATGGCATGACTACTAAAATGGCGTGACTACCAAATGGCGTGACTACTAAAATGGAGTGACTACCAAATGGCGTGAGTACCAAATGACATGACTACTAAAATGGCGTGACTACTAAAATGGCGTGACTACCAAATGGTGTGACTACCAAATGGCGTGATTACCAAATGGTGTGACTACCAAATGGCATGATTACCAAATGGTGTGACTACTAAAATGGCGTGACTACTAAAATGGCTTGACGACCAAATGGCGTGACTACCAAATGGCGTGATGACCACATGGCGTGACGACCAAATGGCGTGATGACCAAATGGTGTGACTACCAAATGGCATGACTACCAAATGGCGTGACTACCAACATGGTGAGACTACCAAATGGTGTGAATACAAAATGGTGTGAGTACCAAATGGTGTGAGTACCAAATGGTGTGATTACCAAATGGTGTGAGTACCAAATGGCGTGACAACCAAATGGTGTGAGTAACAAATGGTGTGACTACCAAATGACGTGACTACCAAATGGTGTGACTACCAAATTGCGTGACGACCAAATGGCATGACTACCAAATGATTTGACTACCAAATGGTGTGACTACCAAATGGCGTGACGACCAAATGGCGTGACTACCAAATGGCGTGACGACCAAATGGCGTGACTACCAAATGGCGTGACTACCAAATGACGTGACTACTAAAATGGGGTGACTACCAAATGACGTGACTACTAAAATGGCATGACTACTAAAATGTCATGACTACGAAAATGGCGTGACTACCAAATGGCGTGACTACTAAAATGGAGTGACTACCAAATGGCGTGAGTACCAAATGACGTGACTACTAAAATGCCACGACTACTAAAATGGTGTGACTACCAAATGGTGTGACTACCAAATGGCGTGATTACCAAATGGTGTGACTACCAAATGGCGTGATTACCAAATGGTGTGACTACCAAATGGCGTGATTACCAAATGGTGTGACTACTAAAATGGCGTGACTACTAAAATGGCGTGACGACCAAATGGCGTGACGACCAAATGGCGTGACGACCAAATGGCGTGACGACCAAATGGCGTGATGACCAAATGGTGTGACTACCAAATGGCATAACTACCAAATGATGTGACTACCAAATGGCGTGACGACCAAATGGCGTGACTACCAAATTGCGTGACGACCAAATGGCGTGACTACCAAATTGCGTGACTACCAAATAACGTGATTACTAAAAAGGCGTGACTACTAAAATGGTGTGACTACCAAATGGGGAAACTACTAAATTGGGTAACTACCACATGGTGTGACTAACAAATGGGGTAACTGCCAAATGGCGTGACTACCAAATGGGGTAACTGCCAAATGGTGTGACTACCAAATGACGTGACTACTGAAATGGCGTGACTACTAAAATAGCGTGACTACCAAATGGGGTAACTACCAAATGGCATAACTTACCCTACATTATTCGTGAATATAAAATGGTGTGACTACCAAATGGGGTAACTACCAAATGGCATAACTTACCCTACATTATTCGTGAATATAAAATGGTGTGACTACCAAATGATGTGACTACCAAATGGTTTGACTACCCAATGGTGTGACTACCAAATGACGTGACTACCAAATGGTGTGACGACCAAATGGCTTGACTACCAAATGGCGTGACCACCAAATGGTGTGACTACCATATGGTTTGGCTACCAAATGGTGTGACTACCAAATGGTGTGACTACCAAATGGTGTGACTACCAAATGGTGTGACTACCAAATTGTTTGACTACCAAATGGTGTGACTACCAAATGACGTGACTACTAAAATGGCGTGACTACCAAATGGCGTGACTACCAAATGACGTGACTACTAAAATGGTGTGACTACCAAATGACGTGACTACTAAAATGGTGTCACTACCAAATGACGTGACTACTAAAATGGCGTGACTACCAAATGGCGTGACTACCAAATGACCTGACTACTAAAATGGCATGACTACCAAATGGCGTGACTACCAAATAACGTGACTACTAAAATGGTGTGACTACCAAATGGCATAACCACCAAATGATGTGACTAGTGAATGTCGTGATTATAAAATGGTGTGACTACCAAATGGTGTGACTACCAAATGGGGTGACTACCACATGGGGTAACTACTAAATGGGGTAACTACCACATGGTGTGACTACCAAATGGTGTGACTACCAAATGGGGTAACTACCAAATGGGGTAACTACCAAATGGCATGACTACCAAATGGCATGACTACCAAATGGTGTGACTACTAAAATGGCGTGACTACTAAAATGGCGTGACGACCAAATGGCGTGACGACCAAATGGCGTGACGACCAAATGGCGTGACGACCAAATGGCGTGATTACCAAATGGTGTGACTACCAAATGGCGTGATTACCAAATGGTGTGACTACTAAAATGGCGTGACTACTAAAATGGCGTGACGACCAAATGGCGTGACGACCAAATGGCGTGACGACCAAATGGCGTGACGACCAAATGGCGTGATGACCAAATGGTGTGACTACCAAATGGCATAACTACCAAATGATGTGACTACCAAATGGCGTGACGACCAAATGGCGTGACTACCAAATTGCGTGACGACCAAATGGCGTGACTACCAAATTGCGTGACTACCAAATAACGTGATTACTAAAAAGGCGTGACTACTAAAATGGTGTGACTACCAAATGGGGAAACTACTAAATTGGGTAACTACCACATGGTGTGACTAACAAATGGGGTAACTGCCAAATGGCGTGACTACCAAATGGGGTAACTGCCAAATGGTGTGACTACCAAATGACGTGACTACTGAAATGGCGTGACTACTAAAATAGCGTGACTACCAAATGGGGTAACTACCAAATGGCATAACTTACCCTACATTATTCGTGAATATAAAATGGTGTGACTACCAAATGGGGTAACTACCAAATGGCATAACTTACCCTACATTATTCGTGAATATAAAATGGTGTGACTACCAAATGATGTGACTACCAAATGGTTTGACTACCCAATGGTGTGACTACCAAATGACGTGACTACCAAATGGTGTGACGACCAAATGGCTTGACTACCAAATGGCGTGACCACCAAATGGTGTGACTACCATATGGTTTGGCTACCAAATGGTGTGACTACCAAATGGTGTGACTACCAAATGGTGTGACTACCAAATGACGTGACTACTAAAATGGCGTGACTACCAAATGGCGTGACTACCAAATGACGTGACTACTAAAATGGTGTGACTACCAAATGACGTGACTACTAAAATGGCGTGACTACCAAATGGCGTGACTACCAAATGACGTGACTACTAAAATGGTGTGACTACCAAATGACGTGACTACTAAAATGGCGTGACTACCAAATGGCGTGACTACCAAATGACCTGACTACTAAAATGGCATGACTACCAAATGGCGTGACTACCAAATAACGTGACTACTAAAATGGTGTGACTACCAAATGGCATAACCACCAAATGATGTGACTAGTGAATGTCGTGATTATAAAATGGTGTGACTACCAAATGGTGTGACTACCAAATGGGGTGACTACCACATGGGGTAACTACTAAATGGGGTAACTACCACATGGTGTGACTACCAAATGGTGTGACTACCAAATGGGGTAACTACCAAATGGGGTAACTACCAAATGGCATGACTACCAAATGGCATGACTACCAAATGGAATAACTGCCAAATGGGGTAACTACCAAATGGGGTAACTGCCAAATGGTGTGACTAACAAATGGGGTAACTACCAAAATGGTGTGACTACCAAAATGGTGTGATGACAAAATGGCATGACTACCAAATGGCGTGATGACCAAATGGCGTGACTACCAAAATGCCGTGACTACCAAAATGGCATGATGACCAAATGGCGTGACTACAAAATGGCGTGATGACCAAATGGCGTGACTACAAAATGGCGTGATGACCAAATGGCGTGACTACCAAAATGGCGTGATGACTAAATGGCGTGACTACAAAATGGCGTGATGACCAAATGGCGTGACTACCAAAATGGCGTGACTACCAAATGGCGTGACTACCAAATGGCATAACTACCAAATGGTGTGACTAACAAATGGGGTAACTACCAAATGGTGTGACTACCAAATGGCGTGACTACCAAATGACCTGACTACTAAAATGGCATGACTACCAAATGGCGTGACTACCAAATAACGTGACTACTAAAATGGTGTGACTACCAAATGGCATAACCACCAAATGATGTGACTAGCGAATGTCGTGAATATAAAATGGTGTGACTACCAAATGGTGTGACTACCAAATGGGGTGACTACCAAATGGGGTAACTACTAAATGGGGTAACTACCACATGGTGTGACTACCAAATGGTGTGACTACCAAATGGGGTAACTACCAAATGGGGTAACTACCAAATGGCATGACTACCAAATGGTGTGACTAACAAATGGGGTAACTACCAAATGGTGTGACTACCAAATGGAACAACTGCCAAATGGGGTAACTACCAAATGGGGTAACTGCCAAATGGTGTGACTAACAAATGGGGTAACTACCAAAATGGCGTGACTACCAAAATGGTGTGATGACCAAATGGCATGACTACCAAATGGCGTGATGACCAAATGGCGTGACTACCAAAATGCCGTGACTACCAAAATGGCGTGATGACCAAATGGCGTGACTACAAAATGGCGTGATGACCAAATGGCGTGACTACAAAATGGCGTGATGACCAAATGGCGTGACTACCAAAATGGCGTGATTACCAAATGGCGTGACTACAAAATGGGGTAACTACCAAATGGTGTGACTAACAAATGGGGTAACTACCAAATGGTGTGACTACCAAATGGCGTGACTACCAAAGGCCAACCTATTCCCGGTAGGCTCTGGTCTAAAATAGTGCACTGTAAAGGGAATATGGTGCCATTTGAGACACAGACCTGTAATTACACAGCATCATCTCACTCATGGGGGCAGGTGGAGATGGATCATTATTCTAGTTCATTTTATATTGTTTATTTCACTTCTGTTTATTATCTATTTCACTTGCTTTTGCAATGTAAACATGTGTTTCCCCATGCCAATAAAGCCCTTGAATTGAACTGAAATGGAATTAAACATTGGCTTAAAAACACACAGAAGTAAAAGTGGATTTAAAATGAGCAGTATTAATATCATATTTGATATGTAGCTGTTATGTGTTGTTGGCAGTGTGTGTCCTGATTATTCTCTGGCAGAGACCATTTACATGCAGGGTGCCATGGCATTTACTGGACCATGGAGAGAGAAGGAGGGAGGGTGAGAGAAGGTGGAGGGAGGGAGGGAGGGAGGGAGGGAGGGAGGGAGGGAGGGAGGGAGGGAGGGAGGGAGGGAGGGAGGGAGAAGGAGGGAGGGTGAGAGAAGGTGGAGGGAGGGAGGGAGGGAGGGAGAAGGAGGGAGGGTGAGAGAAGGTGGAGGGAGGGAGGGAGGGAGGGAGGGAGGGAGGGAGGGAGGGAGGGAGGGAGGGAGGGAGGGAGGGAGGAGAAGGAGGGAGGGTGAGAGAAGGTGGAGGGAGGGAGGGAGGGAGGGAGAAGGAGGGAGGGTGAGAGAAGGTGGAGGGAGGGAGGGAGGGAGGGAGGGAGGGAGGGAGGGAGGGAGGGAGGGAGGGAGGGAGGGAGGGAGGGAGGGAGGGAGGGAGGGAGGGAGGGAGGGAGGGAGGGTGGGTGGGAGGGAGGGAGAGAGAAGGGGGAGGGTGAGAGAAGGTGGAGGGAGGGAGGGAGAGAAGGGGGGGAGAGAAGGTGGAGGGAGGGAGGGAGGGAGGGAGTGTATGGTAGTAGGTGTATGGTAGTAGGTGCCAGGCACACCGGTTTGAGTGTTTCAAGAACTGCAAAGCTGCTGGGTTTTTCACACTCAACTGTTTCCCGTGTGTTTCAAGAATGGTCGACCACCCAAAGGACATCCAGCCAACTTGTCCAAACTGTGGGAAGCAATGGAGTCAACATGGTCCAGCATCCCTGTGGAATGCTGTCTATACCTTGTAGAGTCAACATGGACCAGCATCCCTGTGGAACGCTGTCTATACCTTGTAGAGTCAACATGGACCAGCATCCCTGTGGAACACTGTCTATACCTTGTAGAGTCAACATGGTCCAGCATCCCTGTGGAACGCTGTCTATACCTTGTAGAGTCAACATGGACCAGCATCCCTGTGGAACGCTGTCTATACCCTGTAGAGTCCATGTCCTGATGAATTGAAGTCCACATGCTGATCTGAGGTGAAAAAGGGGGTGCAACTCCATATTAGGAATGTGGTCCTGGTGTGTACTCAGTACTCAGTATATGTTACCTATTAGGAAGGTTTTTCTAGTGTGTACTCAGTACTCAGTACTCAGTATATGTTACCTATTAGGAAGGTTTTCCTGGTGTGTACTCAGTACTCAGTACTCAGTATATGTTACCTATTAGGAAGGTTTTTCTGGCGTGTACTCAGTACTCAGTACTCAGTATATGTTACCTATTAGGAAGGTTTTTCTGGTGTGTACTCAGTACTCAGTACTCAGTATATGTTACCTATTAGGAAGGTTTTCCTGGTGTGTACTCAGTACTCAGTACTCAGTATATGTTACCTATTAGGAAGGTTTTTCTGGCGTGTACTCAGTACTCAGTACTCAGTATATGTTACCTATTAGGAAGGTTTTTCTGGTGTGTACTCAGTACTCAGTACTCAGTATATGTTACCTATTAGGAAGGTTTTTCTGGTGTGTACTCAGTACTCAGTATATGTTACCTATTAGGAAGGTTTTCCTGGTGTGTACTCAGTACTCAGTACTCAGTATATGTTACCGATTAGGAAGGTTTTCCTGGTGGGTACTCAGTACTCAGTACTCAGTATATGTTACCTATTAGGAAGGTTTTTCTGGCGTGTACTCAGTACTCAGTATATGTTACCTATTAGGAAGGTTTTTCTGGTGTGTACTCAGTACTCAGTACTCAGTATATGTTACCTATTAGGAAGGTTTTTCTGGTGTGTACTCAGTACTCAGTATATGTTACCTATTAGGAAGGTTTTCCTGGTGTGTACTCAGTACTCAGTACTCAGTATATGTTACCTATTAGGAAGGTTTTTCTGGTGTGTACTCAGTACTCAGTATATGTTACCTATTAGGAAGGTTTTCCTGGTGTGTACTCAGTACTCAGTACTCAGTATATGTTACCTATTAGGAAGGTTTTTCTGGCGTGTACTCAGTACTCAGTACTCAGTATATGTTACCTATTAGGAAGGTTTTTCTGGTGTGTACTCAGTACTCAGTACTCAGTATATGTTACCTATTAGGAAGGTTTTCCTGGTGTGTACTCAGTACTCAGTACTCAGTATATGTTACCGATTAGGAAGGTTTTCCTGGTGGGTACTCAGTACTCAGTATATGACCTGTGAAGAGTAATGATACATCTGCCATCCCCCCCCAAAAAATGTATAATTATTTTGGGGAAGATAAAATGTTTTTAGTGTAAACTTAAATGACTAAAACCAGATGTAAAGTAGGTAGAAAATATAACAGAGCTATATATTTATAAATAAAATCATCAATAAGAATTAACAATCACCAAAATAAAATAAAAACAGACAAATCCCCCCCCCAAAAAGTCATGGCAACGATTGATTTTTGTTATAATGCTTGAGTCACTCAGATAACATCAGAACAAGGCTGATATGTGAAGTGGAAAATAGATTCGTTTTTGAAGACTGAATGCTTTGTGTAGTCAGCAGCACTTTACCAGCTGTTGGATCAGACAGACAGGCAGACAGACAGACAGGCAGGCAGGCAGGCAGGCAGACAGACAGACAGACAGGCAGGCAGGCAGGCAGACAGACAGACAGACAGACAGACAGACAGACAGACAGACAGACAGACAGACAGACAGACAGACAGACAGACAGACAGACAGACAGACAGACAGACAGACAGACAGACAGACAGACAGACAGACAGACAGACAGACAGACAGACAGACAGACAGGAAATGATTTCACACACGGTAAGTCCCCCTGCTTTGTGTGTATTAGTTAGTTGTTGTGGAATTGTTGATAGATATTACCTTTTGGATATTACTGCATTGTCGGGAACTAGAAGCACAAACATTTCGCTACGCTCGCAATTACATCTTTTAATAACCATGTGTATGCGACCAATAAAATTTGATTGTATTTGATTTGAAATGGCACCCTATTCCCTATATAAAGTGCCATATGGGCCCCGGTCAAAAGTAGTGCACTATAAAAGGAATATAGGGCATACAACTTGAGGAATTGAGCTGCATTCTTTGTAATAAATTCTGTCTGACATCACGTGAAGATTTTCTGATTACATGCCTGATGGCTCAGTCTTATTGAAAGTGATGAGGACAGATGTTAGCTCCAACTCTCCCAATTACATTTCTGACTTTAGATGAAAATAAAATATGGAACATTTAAAAAAATAAAAATGTTTAAAAAGTGATTTTCAGTCGCTTGATTATTGCCTCTAGTATTCGTTACACACTGAGGATGTACTCCACGTCCCACATGGCACCCTAATACCTACGTAGTGCACTACTGTTGACCCGAGCCCTGTGGAAATAGGCTGCCATTTGGGACACATGGCAGAAAAATCATAATGAGTTCAGGGCCATAACAGATTCCGTGAGAAGATGATGCATAGTTTTAAATTGGTTGCATCTTCAATTTTAAAGAGTCATTTCTCAGCTCGTTTGCAAAGAAAAGTACAAACTGAGAGTCATGGTAAAAATAAAAAACACGTTAGGTTATGGTTATAGGATCCAGCTGTAATTAGTGTGACAAAAGCCTAATCAAACTGCATATCAGGCCATAGAATATATCAAAGCAGGTTATAAGGCTACTGGAATAGATTCAGAATCTGTCAGGATCATTTAGAGATGGATTGGACCAAGGTGCAGCGTGGTTAGGCGTACATTTTACTTTTATTAAACGACACGAGAATTTTTTTAAACAAAAAAAGAAGGTAAAGCTACATGTAGTGCAGAAAGCAACTACACACAAACAAGATCCCAACAAACTAAAGGTGGGAAAAGGGCTGCCTAAGTATGATACCCAATCAGAGACAACGATAGACATCTGCCTCTGATTGGGAACCATACCCGGCCAACAAAGAAATAGAAAAACTAGAATGCCCACCCAAATCACACCCCAACCTAACCAAAGAGAGAAAGGAAAAGGCGGAGGCGTGACAGAATCTAATCAGCATCATTACAGGTACTGTCACAAAATGTTTGGATTATAGTTATCCACAGGTCTACAGTAAATTATTATAGAGGAGTGTGACTGTAGTTATCAACAGCTTTACAGAGGAGTGTGACTGTAGTTATCAACAGCTTTACAGAGGAGTGTGACTGTAGTTATCAACAGCTTTATCGAGGAGTGTGACTGTAATTATCAACAGCTTTATCGAGGAGTGTGACTGTAATTATCAACAGCTTTATCGAGGAGTGTGACTGTAATTATCAACAGCTTTATCGGGGAGTGTGACTGTAGTTATCAACAGCTTTATCGAGGAGTGTGACTGTAATTATCAACAGCTTTATCGAGGAGTGTGACTGTAATTATCAACAGCTTTATCGAGGAGTGTGACTGTAATTATCAACAGCTTTATCGGGGAGTGTGACTGTAGTTATCAACAGCTTTATAGAGGAGTGTGACTGTAGTTATCAACAGCTTTATAGAGGAGTGTGACTGTAGTTATCAACAGCTTTACAGAGGAGTGTGACTGTAGTTATCAACAGCTTTACAGAGGAGTGTGACTGTAGTTATCAACAGCTTTACAGAGGAGTGTGACTGTAGTTATCAACAACTTTATAGAGGAGTGTGACTGTAGTTTTCAACAGCTTTACAGAGGAGTGTGACTGTAGTTATCAACAGCTTTATAGAGGAGTGTGACTGTAGTTATCAACAGCTTTATAGAGGAGTGTGACTGTAGTTATCAACAGCTTTATCGGGGAGTGTGACTGTAGTTATCTACAGCTTTACAGAGGAGTGTGACTGTAGTTATCAACAGCTTTATAGAGGAGTGTGACTGTAGATATCCACAGCTTTATAGAGGAGTGTGACTGTAATTATCAACAGCTTTATAGAGTGTGACTGTAATTATTAACAGCTTTATAGAGGAGTGTGACTGTAGTTATCAACAGCTTTATCGAGGAGTGTGACTGTAGTTATCAACAACTTTACAGAGGAGTGTGACTGTAGTTATCAACAGCTTTATAGAGGAGTGTGACTGTAGATATCCACAGCTTTATAGAGGAGTGTGACTGTAATTATCAACAGCTTTATAGAGTGTGACTGTAATTATCAACAGCTTTATAGAGTGTGACTGTATTTATTAACAGCTTTATCGAGGAGTGTGACTAGATATCAACAGCTTTTTAGAGGAGTGTGACTGTAATTATCAACAGCTTTACAGAGGAGTGTGACTGTAGATATCCACAGCTTTATAGAGGAGTGTGACTGTAGTTATATATAGAGCCATTGTGTTCAACCTGCTGTCTAGAGCCTCCTGGCAACTATCAAAGAAAATAGACTCCCACGCTCCATGTATAAACTCCCAGTAATATATTTTGGTATTTACCAACGTTTTGGCATCAGGATAATTTCATGAATACTTGAACCAGGTTATGTAGACAAGCAGTGCAATTAGTGCAACCAATGACAATAGTGAGGGGTGTGTCATAATGATTAAGTTACTTAGAATTAATTATTGAAAAGGTTAAAACAATAGTTTATAGCATATTAAATATATTAGACTGTGGTTATCATATAGAAACATAATTTAATATTGTACATAATATTAGAATCGACATACATGAGTGTTTAATAAAATGGCACATAATTAACTGTTTTGTATTTCATTTCATATTTGTTACATGTAATATTTTGGTTCAAACTTATTGCATAATAAGCTGTATAAATTATAAATCCCATTTACAAATCTTGTTCATAAAAAGAGAGAGAATTGTTCATAAGAAGGGCCTGAGATCAAAGTCAATATTCAGACCACTAGGGGTCAATGTTTTTTAGGCAGGATATCCAGTAAGACTCCCTTTGTAGTTGTAGGATCTCGATGTCACCTCCTCTACTTGGTGGAGCAACATGCTCCATGCCGGTGTGTTTGAGGGAGGTGATAGGATGGTTAGCTTCAACGAAGTGGGCTGCTATTGGATAGTCAATGTTCTTACACCTGATTGAGCTGCGGTGTTCAGCTATGCGTTGTTTTAGTTGTCTTTTTGTTTGTCCTACGTTGGCATTTCCACATGAACAGGTGATGAGACAGATGGCTCCCTTGGTCTTGCATGAGATGATACCGCTAACAAGGATTTCTCAACATGTATGTGGGTGTCTGAAGAAGGGTGTTTTAATAGTGCTATTGCACTGTGCGCATGAGCCACAGTTGTAGTTTGGAATGGGTGTCAAGAGTGTCTGATTGGCTCAGAGGGCAGGTCAGATCTCACCAAACTATCTCCAACAGTGTCTGATTGGCTCAGAGGGCAGGTCAGATCTCACCAAACTATCTCCAACAGTGTCTGATTGGCTCAGGGGGCAGGTCAGATCTCACCAAACTATATCCAAGAGTGTCTGATTGGCTCAGGGGGCAGGTCAGATCTCACCAAACTATCTCCAACAGTGTCTGATTGGCTCAGAGGGCAGGTCAGATCTCACCAAACTATATCCAACAGTGTCTGATTGGCTCAGGGGGCAGGTCAGATCTCACCAAACTATCTCCAACAGTGTCTGATTGGCTCAGGGGGCAGGTCAGATCTCACCAAACTATCTCCAACAGTGTCTGATTGGCTCAGGGGGCAGGTCAGATCTCACCAAACTATCTCCAACAGTGTCTGATTGGCTCAGGGGGCAGGTCAGATCTCACCAAACTATCTCCAACAGTGTCTGATTGGCTCAGGGGGCAGGTCAGATCTCAACAAACTATCTCCAACAGTGTCTGATTGGCTCAGGGGGCAGGTCAGATCTCACCAAACTATCTCCAACAGTGTCCGATTGGCTCAGGGGGCAGGTCAGATCTTACCAAACTATCTCCAACAGTGTCTGATTGGCTCAGGGGGCAGGTCAGATCTCACCAAACTATCTCCAACAGTGTCTGATTGGCTCAGGGGGCAGGTCAGATCTCACCAAACTATCTCCAACAGTGTCTGATTGGCTCAGGGGGCAGGTCAGATCTCACCAAACTATCTCCAACAGTGTCTGATTGGCTCAGGGGGCAGGTCAGATCTCACCAAACTATCTCCAACAGTGTCTGATTGGCTCAGGGGGCAGGTCAGATCTCAACAAACTATCTCCAACAGTGTCTGATTGGCTCAGGGGGCAGGTCAGATCTCACCAAACTATCTCCAACAGTGTCTGATTGGCTCAGGGGGCAGGTCAGATCTCACCAAACTATCTCCAACAGTGTCTGATTGGCTCAGGGGGCAGGTCAGATCTCACCAAACTATCTCCAACAGTGTCTGATTGGCTCAGGGGGCAGGTCAGATCTCACCAAACTATCTCCAACAGTGTCTGATTGGCTCAGGGGGCAGGTCAGATCTCACCAAACTATCTCCAACAGTGTCTGATTGGCTCAGGGGGCAGGTCAGATCTCACCAAACTATCTCCAACAGTGTCTGATTGGCTCAGGGGGCAGGTCAGATCTCACCAAACTATCTCCAACAGTGTCTGATTGGCTCAGGGGGCAGGTCAGATCTCACCAAACTATCTCCAACAGTGTCTGATTGGCTCAGGGGGCAGGTCAGATCTCACCAAACTATCTCCAACAGTGTCTGATTGGCTCAGGGGGCAGGTCAGATCTCACCAACTATCTCCAACAGTGTCTGATTTGCTCAGGGGGCAGGTCAGATGTCAACATTGTGACCACCTTGAAGTTCCTTGAAGAGGTGTGCGATATTTTTTGTTGTTGTCTGAATACACCAGTGCTTTTTCAGGATTGCTTTCATTTTCTCTGAACCCTATATAAATGACATGATAATGTCTACATGAATGACATGATATTCCCTATATAAATGACATGATATTCCCTATATAAATGACATGATATTCCCTATATAAATGACATGATATTCCCTATATAAATGACACGATATTCTCTATATAAATGACATGATATTCTCTATATAAATGACATGATATTCTCTATATAAATGACATGATATTCTCTATATAAATGACATGATATTCTCTATATAAATGCCATGATATTCTCTATATAAATGACATGATATTCTCTATATAAATGACATGATATTCCCTATATAAATGACATGATATTCCCTATATAAATGACATGATATTCTCTATATAAATGACATGATATTCCCTATATAAATGACATGATATTCCCTATATAAATAACATGATATTCCCTATATAAATGACATGATATTCCCTATATAAATGACATGATATTCCCTATATAAACGACATGATATTCTCTATATAAATGACATGATATTCTCTATATAAATGACATGATATTCCCTATATAAATGACATGATATTCTCTATATAAATGACATGATATTCCCTATATAAATAACATGATATTCCCTATATAAATGACATGATATTCCCTATATAAATGACATGATATTCTCTATATAAATGACATGATATTCCCTATATAAATGACATGATATTCCCTATATAAATGACATGATATTCCCTATATAAATGACATGATATTCTCTATATAAATGACATGATATTCCCTATATAAATGACATGATATTCTCTATATAAATGACATGATATTCCCTATATAAATGACATGATATTCTCTATATAAATGACATGATATTCTCTATATAAATGACATGATATTCCCTATATAAATGACATGATATTCCCTATATAAATGACATGATATTCTCTATATAAATGACATGATATTCCCTATATAAATAACATGATATTCCCTATATAAATGACATGATATTCCCTATATAAATGACATGATATTCTCTATATAAATGACACGATATTCCCTATATAAATGACATGATATTCTCTATATAAATGACATGATATTCCCTATATAAATGACATGATATTCTCTATATAAATGACATGATATTCCCTATATAAATGACATGATATTCTCTATATAAATGACATTATATTCCCTATATAAATGACATGATATTCTCTATATAAATGACATGATATTCCCTATATAAATGACATGATATTCCCTATATAAATGACATGATATTCCCTATATAAATGACATGATATTCCCTATATAAATGACATGATATTCTCTATATAAATGACATGATATTCCCTATATAAATGACATGATATTCCCTATATAAATGACATGATATTCTCTATATAAATGACATGATATTCTCTATATAAATGACATGATATTCTCTATATAAATAACATGATATTCTCTATATAAATGACATGATATTCCCTATATAAATGACATGATATTCTCTATATAAATGACATGATATTCCCTATATAAATGACATGATATTCTCTATATAAATGACATGATATTCTCTATATAAATGACATGATATTCCCGATATAAATGACATGATATTCTCTATATAAATGACATGATATTCTCTATATAAATGACATGATATTCCCTATATAAATGACATGATATTCCCTATATAAATGACATGATATTCTCTATATAAATAACATGATATTCCTTTTATATTTGACATAACTCTTGAACAACGGCTGTAGTGTATGAACAGTTTGACCTACAAACTACTGTAGGCCAAACCTCTCAATGGAAAAGGGAGGCTTTCACGAACACGATGGTATCTTCAGTTGTGCCCTATGTAACAGTATAACTTTAGACCGTCCCCTCACCCATACCCGGGCGCGAACCAGGGACCCTCTGCACACATCAACAACAGTCACCTACGAACCATCGTTACCCATCGCTCCACAAAAGCCGAGGCCCTTGCAGAGCAAGGGGAACCACTACTTCAAGGTCTCAGAGCAAGTGATGTCACCGATTTAAACGCTATTTAGCGCGAACCGCTAACTAAGCTAGCCGTTTCAAATCTGTTACACCAGCACCACCGCTAACTAAGCTAGCCGTTTCACATCCGTTACACCAGCACCACCGCTAACTAAGCTAGCCGTTTCACATCTGTTACACCAGCACCACCGCTAACTAAGTTAGCCGTTTCACACCCGTTACACCTACAAACCCCACAAGTATCACAGGACTCATCTGACAGTAACCGGTACTGTTAATAAAAAACACGAATGGAAATATGAAGGCAGTTTTGTGCCTAACCCAAAAAGGAGTTAAATATGTGTTTAATATATATCTATATATACAGTATATATACATATTATATATATCCTCAGCTTTCTTATGTCTCCTAGATTTAGGACAGAACCTAGTTTCTTATGATACATTTTTTTGACTGTCTGTTTTGCCATTTATGAATATGTTATACAATATGTTTCTATGGACTAAAAATCAATATCAAATCATCACAAAATATGTTTATACCTACAGTGTCCTAAAGGTCCAAATCAAATAACTAAATGATCCATAGTACATATTAAAACAATTCCACAGGTCAACTTAGACCCAGGCTGACCATACTGCAAAATAAATTTACACATACATGTTATTCGATCATTGCACCCATACTGCTTGCGCGAGCCAACGAGCGTCTGCGTTGCCATGCACCAAAAAAAGAAGTCAGTTCTATTTGTGACCCTGCCTCTCCCATCTCCTCATTGGTTTATAGAAGCAGATACCCACGTGACATCTCCTCATTGGTTATACCCACGTGGGTGATTGAAAGATGAACTGAGGTCGGTCGGTCGGTCCTGGTAATACTATGAATGTTAGATGCCAATCGCCATATGAAGTCCAAAGAAGAAAAAGCCTGGAAGGATGAGAGATGACTAGAAACGATTCGGTTGACCATTTTATGTGTGGATGAATTGTCGGAGTAGAGGACCTTGTGCATTTCAGGTAAAATAACAAGCCAATGTTTATATCCCAGGATGAATTAGCTAGCAACAGCAAGCTAGCTAAATTGGACACATTAGCTAGCAACTGCAAGCTAGCTAGCTAAATTACCAAAAATGTTTAATGCTTTTCCACCTGTCCACAAATTTATATAATTGGTCCAGAGTATGTTTTGACATTTCAACCAACTAGTTGTGATTGATCGCGTTTGGTGTGTGTGGGGGTGGGGGGGGGACAAAATCAATTTGCGCATGATGGCGCACACACGCGTCCGGTCTGGGCCTGTTGTTAGACCCTATAACTCCATCTTTCCATCAGTCCGTCTGTTCTCTAACTATTGGACTGCCAGTCTGTAAAAATCAGAGTTAATCCATTAATACCCAAGAGGTATACCAAGGAATAACCCAAGGTAAGCCGTTAATATCCAAGATGTAATCCATTGATCCACAGACCCATCAGTTCTGTCATGACAAGAACATATCTTGAGTGAAAAACATTAGATGTTGGTCATGACATGTACTGAACTGTAAATGTGTTGTACAGAGCTGGAATATGACTAGTCCCTGACAACAGGAACTCAACATTTTGCACTGTGGTTAATTTTTTTTGTTATCAATTAATCCTATATGAGTGTTGTGTCTGTGTTGTCATGACTGTCCTGTGAGGATCCAGATGGGTCAGATCAGCTTGGCAATGGGGGTCTTCAACCAGACCCTTCTTTCACCCACAGAAGGGAGGAGGAGGGAACTGGTGAGGGTTGACAGCTCACACCCTGTTGTAAATCAAGGATAGAATATTCACGTTTCCCTCTCCAATGGTCACCAGGGGAATGTGACTTTGTTCTAAGAAGGCTTTTCCTTCCGGAACTCTAACACATTCTAAAGTGAATACTGGGACAATATTTTTTACGTAGAACAAGGGGAAGATGGCGATCTAAAAGAACACTAATGTCATATGGTTTGTTAAGGTGTGATGTCATAAAAAATATTATAAAGAAAATACTGTAACTTGAAAAGTTACGAAGGTGTGAAGTGTCCATCCTCTATGTTGTGTATAAAATATGACAAATGATGAAAGTGTTTTTTGTTAAGAGAAGGATGTGATCTTAGAAACTCTAAGACGAAATAGCTTCTTTAACTTTGTACAAGTGAGGAGTCACCGCCCCCTTGAGTGAGTTCAGAGAGCGTGTCAGCCTCACCAACCGCCCCTTTTGAATGACCTGTATAAAACGGCGGGTTAAGGGCTGCTTTCAAGGTTTTACTGCTAACCTAGAAAGCATTACATGGGCTTGCTCCTACCTATCTTTCCGATTGGGTCCTGCCGTACATACCTACACGTACGCTACGGTCACAAGACACAGGCCTCCTAATTGTCCCTAGAATTTCTAAGCAAACAGCTGGAGGCAGGGATTTCTCCTATAGAGCTAAATTTTTATGGAATGGTCTGCCTACTCATGTGAGAGACGCAGACTCGGTCTCAACCTTTAACCTCTAGCGACGAGCAATCCCATATCCGGGAGCGTAATCATAGCCTCAAGTTCATTACCATAACGCAACGTTTCCTATTCATGAAAATCGCAAATGAAATGAAATAAATATATTGAAACACAAGCTTAGCCTTTTGTTAACAACACTGTCATCTCAGATTTTCAAAATATGCTTTTCAACCATAAGCTACACAAGTATTTGTGTAAGAGTATTGATAGCTTGCATAGCATTAAGCCTAGCATTCAGCAGGCAACATTTTCACAAAAACAAGCAAGCATTCAAATAAAATCATTTAGCTTTGAAGAACTTCGGATGATTTCAATGACGAGACAGCTAGACAGTTAGATAGCAAATGTTCATTTTTTCAAAAAATATTATTTGTGTTGGCAAAATAGCTCCGTTTTGTTCATCACTAAGAAAAAGACCGGAAAATGCAGTCACTACAACGCCAAACATTTTTCCAAATTAGCTCCATAATATCGACAGAAACATGGCAAACTTTGTTTAGAATCAATCCTCAAGGTGTTTTTCACATATCTATTCGATAATATATCACTCGTGACAGTTGGTTTCTCATCAGAAGCGAACAGAAAAATACTGCAGCTGGAGATTACGCAATAATTGCAATGGAGGACACCAAGCGACCACCTGGTAAATGTAGTCTCTTATGGTCAATCTTCCAATGATATGCCTACAAATACGTCACAATGCTGTCGATACCTTGGGGAAGCGACAGAAAGCCTAAGCTCATTCGTGGCCCATTCACAGCCATATAAGGAGTCATTGGCATGAGGAGGTTTCAAAAAATGTGGCACTTCCTGATTGGATTTTTATCTGGGTTTCGCCTGTAACATCAGTTCTGTGGCACTCACAGACAATATCTTTGTAGTTTTGGAAACATCAGAGTGTTTTCTTTCCAAAGCTGTCAATTATATGCATAGTCGAGCATCTTTTCGTGACAAAATATCTTGTTTAAAACGGGAACGTTTTTCATCCAAAAATTTAAATAGCGCCCCCTATATCCAAGAAGTTTTTAAGTCTTTACTCAAGACTTATCTCTTCAGTAGGTCATATGATTGAGTGTAGTCTGGCCCAGGAGTGTGAAGGGAACGGAAAGGCTCTGGAGCAACGAACTGCCCTTGCTGTCTCTGCCTGGCCGGTTCCCCTCTTTTCACTGGGATTCTCTGCCTCTAACCCTATTACAGGGGCTGAGTAACTGGCTTACTGGTGCTCTTCCATGCCGTCCCTAGGAGGGGTGCATCACTTGAGTGGGTTGAGTCACTGACGTGATCTTTCTGTCCGGGTTGGCGCCCCCCCCACCCACCCTTGGGGTGTGCCGTGGCGGAGATCTTTGTGGGCTATTCTCGGCCTTGTCTCAGGATGGTAAGTTGGTGGTTGAAGATATCCCTCTAGGGTTGTGGGGGCTGTATTTTGTCAAAGTAGGTTGGATTATATCCTGCAGGTTTGGCCCTGTCCGGGGGTATCATCGGATGGGGCCACAGTGTCTCCTGACCCATCCTGTCTCAGCCTCCAGTATTTATGCTGCAGTAGTATATTTGTCGGGGGGCTAGGATCAGTCTGTTATATCTGGAGTACTTCTCCTGTTTTATCCAGTGTCCTGTGTGAATTTAAGTATGCTCT
>NC_034192.2:64610713-64639964 GCF_002021735.2 Oncorhynchus kisutch
CTCTCTCTCTCTCTCTCCTCTCTCTCGCTCTCTCTCCTCTCTCTCTCTCTCTACTCTCTCTCTCTCTCTCTCTCTCGCTCGTCTCTCTCTCTCTCTCTCTCTCTCTCTCTCTCTCTCTCTCTCTCTTCTCTCTCTCTCTCTCTCTCTCTCTCTCTCTCTCTCGCTCCTCTCTCTCTCGCTCTTCTCTCTCTCTCTCTCTCTCTATCTGTCTCTCTCTCTCTATCTCTCTCTCCCCATCTCTCCTCTCAGAACACCCGAAGACAAAAAAAACCTCCTGGAATATTTTCTTAATAGTTTGAACTATGAACTATTAGACCATTTTATCATTAGAATGCACATGTGAATTTGTTCAATTATTGGCCTACTGTGTCCTTCTTTTCATTGAAATGACTAATTGGTCTTGTGTATTTTGCCCTGAGGCGAGGTCCCTCACACAGCTCTCCTATAATTGGGGGTAATATATATAGAGTTATGCCTCATAGTACGGATACATCTACATCAAAATAATAACACATATACAACTCATGCATGGGAATGTCCTTCATTTGGTAAGTAATACAAGATAAATCAGTTGAAATCATTGCTCTTATCACAACACGTCGGTGAGCCTGGGGGAGAGATAGGGAGAGGGGCAGAGAAAGGGGGGAGAGAGGGGGACAGAGGGAAAGAGAGAGAGAACAGGAGAGGACAGAGGTGTAGAGAGAAGGGGCTAGAGAAGGGGGAGAAAGGGGAGAGAGGGAGGAGAGAGGGAGGAGAGAGAGAAGAGAGAGAGAGGAGAGAGGGAGGAGAGAGGGAGGAGAGAGAGAGGAGAGAGTGGGGAGCGAGGGAGGAGAGAGGGAGAGAGAGGGAGGAGAGAGGGAGGCGAGGGGGGAGAGAGGGAGGAGAGAGGGAGAGAGAGAAGAGAGAGCGGTGAGAGAGGGAGAGAGAGAGGTGGAGAGGAGAGAGGAGAGAGGGAGAGGAGAGAGAGAGAGGAGAGAGTGGGGATGAGGAGCACTGATAAGAATGGATTGGTGGACCAGTCAAAGACAGGTGGAACTAACTTCCTCTCTTCTGCTCTGTGCCTCCAGTCTCTCTCCTCTCCCCCTTTCTGCCACTCCATCCAGTCTCCCTCTCCCACCTCCATCCCACATCTTTCTCCCCCTCCACCTCTCCCCTTCCCTTCATTCTCTATATCCCCCTCTCCTTCTCTCTCCATTTTCTCTCTCCCCTCTCTCCCTTTCTCCAAGTCTCTCTCTACCCCTCTCCTCCTCCCTCCAGTCTCTCTCTACCCCTCTCCTCCTCCCTCCAGTCTCTCTCTACCCCTCTCCTCCTCCCTCCAGTCTCTCTCTACCCCTCTCCTCCTCCCTCCAGTCTCCTCCTCCCTCCAGTCTCTCTCGCCCCTCTTCCAAAGCCTTGCCCTAAAACTCAACAGGGGGCTTGAAATTAGATTAATTAAGATGTTTCTGGAACCAATTGACACGGGATATGGCTCTGTTTTCAAGTGCTGGTCCAACAAGCACATCACAAAGAGGAACAGCTGTGTTACCTGGTGTGAATCTGGTTGGACGTGTGTTACGGGCCGTCTGTCTGTCAGTGGCCCAACCACGTTGCAAGTACACACGATGAGAGAAAACTTTTACTTTGATCAGTGCTTATAGCCTCTCCCCCAGCATGTCTACCTGTAGGGGCGGCAGGTAGCCTACTGGTTAGAGTGTAGGGGCGGCAGGTAGCCTACTGGTTAGAGTGTAGGGGCGGCAGGTAGCCTACTGGTTAGAGTGTAGGGGAGGCAGGTAGCCTACTGGTTAGAGTGTAGGGGAGGCAGGTTGCATAGTGGTTAGAGTGTAGGGGCGGCAGGTAGCCTACTGGTTAGAGTGAAGGGGCGGCAGGTAGCCTACTGGTTAGAGTGTAGGGGAGGCAGGTAGCATAGTGGTTAGAGTGTAGGGGTGGCAGGTAGCCTACTGGTTAGAGTGAAGGGGCGGCAGGTAGCATAGTGGTTAGAGTGTAGGGGCGGCAGGTAGCCTTGTGGTTAGAGTGAAGGGGAGGCAGGTAGCATAGTGGTTAGAGCGTAGGGGCGGCAGGTAGCCTTGTGGTTAGAGTGAAGGGACGGCAGGTAGCCTTGTGGTTAGAGTGTAGGGGCGGCAGGTAGCCTACTGGTTAGAGTGAAGGGGCGGCAGGTAGCCTACTGGTTAGAGTGGAGGGGCGGCAGGTAGCCTACTGGTTAGAGTGTAGAGGGGGTAGGTAGCCTAGTGGTTAGAGTGTAGAGGGGGTAGGTAGACTAGTGGTTAGCGTGTAGAGGGGGCAGGGTAGCCTAGTGGTTAGCGTGTAGAGGGGGTAGGTAGCCTAGTGGTTAGAGTGTAGAGGCGGCAGGGTAGCCTAGTGGTTAGCGTGTAGAGGGGGCAGGGTAGCCTAGTGGTTAGAGTGTAGAGGGGGTAGGTAGCCTAGTGGTTAGAGTGTAGAGGGGGCAGGGTAGCCTAGTGGTTAGCGTGTAGAGGGGGCAGGGTAGCCTAGTGGTTAGAGTGTAGAGGGGGCAGGGTAGCCTAGTGGTTAGCGTGTAGAGGCGACAGGTAGCCTAGTGGTTAGAGTGTAGAGGGGGCAGGGTAGCCTAGTGGTTAGCGTGTAGAGGGGGCAGGGTAGCCTAGTGGTTAGTGTGTAGAGGGGGCAGGGTAGCCTAGTGGTTAGAGTGTAGAGGGGGCAGGGTAGCCTAGTGGTTAGCGTGTAGAGGTGGCAGGTAGCTAGTGGTTAGCGTGTAGAGGCGGCAGGTAGCCTAGTGGTTAGCGTGTAGAGGCGGCAGGTAGCCTAGTGGTTAGCGTGTAGAGGGGGGCAGGGTAGCCTAGTGGTTAGCGTGTAGAGGGGGCAGGGTAGCCTAGTGGTTAGAGTGTAGAGGGGGCAGGGTAGACTAGTGGTTAGCGTGTAGAGGCGGCAGGTAGCCTAGTGGTTAGCGTGTAGAGGCGGCAGGTAGCCTACTGGTTAGAGTGTAGGGGAGGCAGGTAGCCTACTGGTTAGAGTGTAGGGGAGGCAGGTTGCATAGTGGTTAGAGTGTAGGGGCGGCAGGTAGCCTACTGGTTAGAGTGAAGGGGCGGCAGGTAGCCTACTGGTTAGAGTGTAGGGGAGGCAGGTAGCATAGTGGTTAGAGTGTAGGGGTGGCAGGTAGCCTACTGGTTAGAGTGAAGGGGCGGCAGGTAGCATAGTGGTTAGAGTGTAGGGGCGGCAGGTAGCCTTGTGGTTAGAGTGAAGGGGAGGCAGGTAGCATAGTGGTTAGAGTGTAGGGGGCGGCAGTAGCCTTGTGGTTAGAGTGAAGGGACGGCAGGTAGCCTTGTGGTTAGAGTGTAGGGGCGGCAGGTAGCCTACTGGTTAGAGTGAAGGGGCGGCAGGTAGCCTACTGGTTAGAGTGGAGGGGCGGCAGGTAGCCTACTGGTTAGAGTGGAGGGGCGGCAGGTAGCCTACTGGTTAGAGTGAAGGGGCGGCAGGTAGCCTACTGGTTAGAGTGAAGGGCGGCAGGTAGCCTACTGGTTAGAGTGTAGGGGAGGCAGGTAGCCTACTGGTTAGAGTGGAGGGGCGACAGGTAGCCTACTGGTTAGAGTGTAGGGGCGGCAGGTAGCCTACTGGTTAGAGTGTAGGGGCGGCAGGTAGCCTAGTGGTTAGAGTGTAGGGGCGGCAGGTAGCCTAGTGGTTAGAGTGTAGGGGCGGCAGGTAGCCTAGTGGTTAGAGTGTAGGGGCGGCAGGTAGCCTAGTGGTTAGAGTGTAGAGGCGGCAGGTAGCCTAGTGGTTAGAGTGTAGGGGCGGCAGGTAGCCTACTGGTTAGAGTGTAGAGGGGGTAGGTAGCCTAGTGGTTAGAGTGTAGAGGGGGTAGGTAGACTAGTGGTTAGCGTGTAGAGGGGGCAGGGTAGCCTAGTGGTTAGCGTTGTAGAGGGGGTAGGTAGCCTAGTGGTTAGAGTGTAGAGGCGGCAGGGTAGCCTAGTGGTTAGCGTGTAGAGGGGGCAGGGTAGCCTAGTGGTTAGAGTGTAGAGGGGGTAGGTAGCCTAGTGGTTAGAGTGTAGAGGGGGCAGGGTAGCCTAGTGGTTAGCGTGTAGAGGGGGCAGGGTAGCCTAGTGGTTAGAGTGTAGAGGGGGCAGGGTAGCCTAGTGGTTAGGTTGTAGAGGCGACAGGTAGCCTAGTGGTTAGAGTGTAGAGGGGGCAGGGTAGCCTAGTGGTTAGCGTGTAGAGGGGGCAGGGTAGCCTAGTGGTTAGTGTGTAGAGGGGGCAGGGGTAGCCTAGTGGTTAGAGTGTAGAGGGGGCAGGGTAGCCTAGTGGTTAGCGTGTAGAGGTGGCAGGTAGCCTAGTGGTTAGCGTGTAGAGGCGGCAGGTAGCCTAGTGGTTAGCGTGTAGAGGCGGCAGGTAGCCTAGTGGTTAGCGTGTGTAGAGGGGGCAGGGTAGCCTAGTGGTTAGCGTGTAGAGGGGCAGTGTAGGGGAGGGGGCAGTGTAGGGGCGGCAGGTAGCCTAGTGGTTAGCGTGTAGAGGGGGGCAGGTAGCCTAGTGGTTAGAGTGTAGAGGTGGCAGGTAGCCTAGTGGTTAGCGTGTAGAGGGGCAGGGTAGCCTAGTGGTTTGCGTGTAGAGGAGGCAGGGTAGCCCTAGCTTGTTAGAGTGTAGAGGGGGCAGGTAGCCTAGTGGTTAGAGTGTAGAGGGGGCAGGGTAGCCTAGTGGTTAGCGTGTAGAGGAGGCAGGTAGCCTAGTGGTTAGAGTGTAGAGGGGGCAGGGTAGTCTAGTGGTTAGCGTGTAGAGGGGGCAGGGTAGCCTAGTGGTTAGAGTGTAGAGGGGGGGCAGGGTAGACTAAGTGGTTAGCGTGTAGAGGTGGCAGGTAGCCTAGTGGTTAGCGTGTAGAGGCGGCAGGTAGCCTAGTGGTTAGAGTGTAGAGGGGGCAGGTAGCCTAGTGGTTAGAGTGTAGAGGGGGCAGGGTAGCCTAGTGGTTAGAGTGTAGAGGGGGCAGGTAGCCTAGTGGTTAGAGTGTAGAGGGGGCAGGTAGCCTAGTGGTTAGAGTGTAGAGGGGGCAGGTAGCCTAGTGGTTAGAGTGTAGAGGGGGCAGGTAGCCTAGTGTTAGAGTGTAGGGGCGGCAGGTAGCCTAGTGGTTAGCGTGTAGAGGAGGCAGGTAGCCTAGCTGTTAGAGTGTAGAGGGGGCAGGTAGCCTAGTGGTTAGAGTGTAGAGGGGGCAGGGTAGCCTAGTGGTTAGCGTATAGAGGAGGCAGGTAGCCTAGTGGTTAGAGTGTAGAGGGGGCAGGGTAGTCTAGTGGTTAGCGTGTAGAGGAGGCAGGTAGCCTAGTGGTTAGAGTGTAGAGGCGACAGGGTAGTCTAGTGGTTAGAGTGTAGAGGGGGCAGGGTAGTCTAGTGGTTAGAGTGTAGAGGGGGCAGGGTAGCCTAGTGGTTAGCGGTGTAGAGGGGGCAGGTAGCCTAGTGGTTAGAGTGTAGAGGGGGTAGGGTAGACTAGTGGTTAGAGTGTAGAGGGGGCAGGTAGCCTAGTGGTTAGCGTGTAGAGGGGGCAGGTAGCCTAGTGGTTAGAGTGTAGAGGGGGTAGGGTAGACTAGTGGTTAGCGTGTAGAGGGGGCAGGTAGCCTAGTGGTTAGCGTGTAGAGGCGGCAGGTAGCCTAGTGGTTAGAGTGTAGAGGGGGCAGGTAAGCCTAGTGGTTAGAGTGTAGAGGGGGCAGGGTAGCCTAGTGGTTAGAGTGTAGAGGGGGCAGGTAGCCTAGTGGTTAGAGTGTAGAGGGGGCAGGTAGCCTAGTGGTTAGAGTGTAGAGGGGGCAGGTAGCCTAGTGGTTAGAGTGTAGAGGGGGCAGGTAGCCTAGTGGTTAGAGTCTAGGGGCGGCAGGTAGCCTAGTGGTTAGCGTGTAGAGGGGGCAGGTAGCCTAGTGGTTAGAGTGTTGGCTGTGGCAGGTAGCCTAGTGGTTAGCGTGTAGAGGGGGCAGGGTAGCCTAGTGGTTAGCGTGTAGAGGAGGCAGGTAGCCTAGTGGTTAGAGTGTAGAGGGGGCAGGGTAGCCTAGTGGTTAGAGTGTAGAGGGGGCAGGGTAGCCTAGCTGTTAGAGTGTAGAGGGGGCAGGTAGCCTAGTGGTTAGAGTGTAGAGGGGGCAGGGTAGCCTAGTGGTTAGCGGTGTAGAGGAGGCAGGTAGCCTAGTGGTTAGAGTGTAGAGGGGGCAGGGTAGTCTAGTGGTTAGCGTGTTAGCGCGTCTCTCTCTCTCTCTCTCTCTCTCCTCTCTCTCTCTCTCTCTCTCTCTCTCTCTCTCTCTCTCTCTCTCTCTCTCTCTCTCTCTCTCTCTCTCTCTCTCTCTCTCTCTCTCTCTCTCTCTCTCTCTCTCTCTCTCTCTCTCCTCTCTCTCTCTCTCTCTCTCTCTCTCTCTCTCTCTCTCTCTCTCTCTCTCTCTCTCTCTCTCTCTCTCTCTCTCTCTCTCTCTCTCTCTCTCTCTCTCTCTCTTATCTGTCTCTCTCTCTCTATCTCTCTCTCCCCATCTCTCCTCTCAGAACACCCGAAGACAAAAAAAAACTCCTGGAATATTTTCTTAATAGTTTGAACTATGAACTATTAGACCATTTTATCATTAGAATGCACATGTGAATTTGTTCAATTATTGGCCTACTGTGTCCTTCTTTTCATTGAAATGACTAATTGGTCTTGTGTATTTTGCCCTGAGGCGAGGTCCCTCACACAGCTCTCCTATAATTGGGGGTAATATATATAGAGTTATGCCTCATAGTACGGATACATCTACATCAAAATAATAACACATATACAACTCATGCATGGGAATGTCCTTCATTTGGTAAGTAATACAAGATAAATCAGTTGAAATCATTGCTCTTATCACAACACGTCGGTGAGCCTGGGGGAGAGATAGGGAGAGGGGCAGAGAAAGGGGGGAGAGAGGGGGACAGAGGGAAAGAGAGAGAGAACAGGAGAGGACAGAGGTGTAGAGAGAAGGGGCTAGAGAAGGGGGAGAAAGGGGAGAGAGGGAGGAGAGAGGGAGGAGAGAGAGAAGAGAGAGAGAGGAGAGAGGGAGGAGAGAGGGAGGAGAGAGAGAGGAGAGAGTGGGGAGCGAGGGAGGAGAGAGGGAGAGAGAGGGAGGAGAGAGGGAGGCGAGGGGGGAGAGAGGGAGGAGAGAGGGAGAGAGAGAAGAGAGAGCGGTGAGAGAGGGAGAGAGAGAGGTGGAGAGGAGAGAGGAGAGAGGGAGAGGAGAGAGAGAGAGGAGAGAGTGGGGATGAGGAGCACTGATAAGAATGGATTGGTGGACCAGTCAAAGACAGGTGGAACTAACTTCCTCTCTTCTGCTCTGTGCCTCCAGTCTCTCTCCTCTCCCCCTTTCTGCCACTCCATCCAGTCTCCCTCTCCCACCTCCATCCCACATCTTTCTCCCCCTCCACCTCTCCCCTTCCCTTCATTCTCTATATCCCCCTCTCCTTCTCTCTCCATTTTCTCTCTCCCCTCTCTCCCTTTCTCCAAGTCTCTCTCTACCCCTCTCCTCCTCCCTCCAGTCTCTCTCTACCCCTCTCCTCCTCCCTCCAGTCTCTCTCTACCCCTCTCCTCCTCCCTCCAGTCTCTCTCTACCCCTCTCCTCCTCCCTCCAGTCTCCTCCTCCCTCCAGTCTCTCTCGCCCCTCTTCCAAAGCCTTGCCCTAAAACTCAACAGGGGGCTTGAAATTAGATTAATTAAGATGTTTCTGGAACCAATTGACACGGGATATGGCTCTGTTTTCAAGTGCTGGTCCAACAAGCACATCACAAAGAGGAACAGCTGTGTTACCTGGTGTGAATCTGGTTGGACGTGTGTTACGGGCCGTCTGTCTGTCAGTGGCCAACCACGTTGCAAGTACACACGATGAGAGAAAACTTTTACTTTGATCAGTGCTTATAGCCTCTCCCCCAGCATGTCTACCTGTAGGGGCGGCAGGTAGCCTACTGGTTAGAGTGTAGGGGCGGCAGGTAGCCTACTGGTTAGAGTGTAGGGGCGGCAGGTAGCCTACTGGTTAGAGTGTAGGGGAGGCAGGTAGCCTACTGGTTAGAGTGTAGGGGAGGCAGGTTGCATAGTGGTTAGAGTGTAGGGGCGGCAGGTAGCCTACTGGTTAGAGTGAAGGGGCGGCAGGTAGCCTACTGGTTAGAGTGTAGGGGAGGCAGGTAGCATAGTGGTTAGAGTGTAGGGGTGGCAGGTAGCCTACTGGTTAGAGTGAAGGGGCGGCAGGTAGCATAGTGGTTAGAGTGTAGGGGCGGCAGGTAGCCTTGTGGTTAGAGTGAAGGGGAGGCAGGTAGCATAGTGGTTAGAGCGTAGGGGCGGCAGGTAGCCTTGTGGTTAGAGTGAAGGGACGGCAGGTAGCCTTGTGGTTAGAGTGTAGGGGCGGCAGGTAGCCTACTGGTTAGAGTGAAGGGGCGGCAGGTAGCCTACTGGTTAGAGTGGAGGGGCGGCAGGTAGCCTACTGGTTAGAGTGGAGGGGCGGCAGGTAGCCTACTGGTTAGAGTGAAGGGGCGGCAGGTAGCCTACTGGTTAGAGTGAAGGGCGGCAGGTAGCCTACTGGTTAGAGTGTAGGGGAGGCAGGTAGCCTACTGGTTAGAGTGGAGGGGCGACAGTTAGCCTACTGGTTAGAGTGTAGGGGCGGCAGGTAGCCTACTGGTTAGAGTGTAGGGGCGGCAGGTAGCCTAGTGGTTAGAGTGTAGGGGCGGCAGGTAGCCTAGTGGTTAGAGTGTAGGGGCGGCAGGTAGCCTAGTGGTTAGAGTGTAGGGGCGGCAGGTAGCCTAGTGGTTAGAGTGTAGAGGCGGCAGGTAGCCTAGTGGTTAGAGTGTAGGGGCGGCAGGTAGCCTACTGGTTAGAGTGTAGAGGGGGTAGGTAGCCTAGTGGTTAGAGTGTAGAGGGGGTAGGTAGACTAGTGGTTAGCGTGTAGAGGGGGCAGGGTAGCCTAGTGGTTAGCGTGTAGAGGGGGTAGGTAGCCTAGTGGTTAGAGTGTAGAGGCGGCAGGGTAGCCTAGTGGTTAGCGTGTAGAGGGGGCAGGGTAGCCTAGTGGTTAGAGTGTAGAGGGGGTAGGTAGCCTAGTGGTTAGAGTGTAGAGGGGGGCAGGGTAGCCTAGTGGTTAGCGTGTAGAGGGGGCAGGGTAGCCTAGTGGTTAGAGTGTAGAGGGGGCAGGGTAGCCTAGTGGTTAGCGTGTAGAGGCGACAGGTAGCCTAGTGGTTAGAGTGTAGAGGGGGCAGGGTAGCCTAGTGGTTAGCGTGTAGAGGGGGCAGGGTAGCCTAGTGGTTAGTGTGTAGAGGGGGCAGGGTAGCCTAGTGGTTAGAGTGTAGAGGGGGCAGGGTAGCCTAGTGGTTAGCGTGTAGAGGTGGCAGGTAGCCTAGTGGTTAGCGTGTAGAGGCGGCAGGTAGCCTAGTGGTTAGCGTGTAGAGGCGGCAGGTAGCCTAGTGGTTAGCGTGTAGAGGGGGCAGGGTAGCCTAGTGGTTAGCGTGTAGAGGGGGCAGGGTAGCCTAGTGGTTAGAGTGTAGAGGGGGCAGGGTAGACTAGTGGTTAGCGTGTAGAGGCGGCAGGTAGCCTAGTGGTTAGCGTGTAGAGGCGGCAGGTAGCCTACTGGTTAGAGTGTAGGGGAGGCAGGTAGCCTACTGGTTAGAGTGTAGGGGAGGCAGGTTGCATAGTGGTTAGAGTGTAGGGGCGGCAGGTAGCCTACTGGTTAGAGTGAAGGGGCGGCAGGTAGCCTACTGGTTAGAGTGTAGGGGAGGCAGGTAGCATAGTGGTTAGAGTGTAGGGGTGGCAGGTAGCCTACTGGTTAGAGTGAAGGGGCGGCAGGTAGCATAGTGGTTAGAGTGTAGGGGCGGCAGGTAGCCTTGTGGTTAGAGTGAAGGGGAGGCAGGTAGCATAGTGGTTAGAGTGTAGGGGCGGCAGGTAGCCTTGTGGTTAGAGTGAAGGGACGGCAGGTAGCCTTGTGGTTAGAGTGTAGGGGCGGCAGGTAGCCTACTGGTTAGAGTGAAGGGGCGGCAGGTAGCCTACTGGTTAGAGTGGAGGGGCGGCAGGTAGCCTACTGGTTAGAGTGGAGGGGCGGCAGGTAGCCTACTGGTTAGAGTGAAGGGGCGGCAGGTAGCCTACTGGTTAGAGTGAAGGGCGGCAGGTAGCCTACTGGTTAGAGTGTAGGGGAGGCAGGTAGCCTACTGGTTAGAGTGGAGGGGCGACAGGTAGCCTACTGGTTAGAGTGTAGGGGCGGCAGGTAGCCTACTGGTTAGAGTGTAGGGGCGGCAGGTAGCCTAGTGGTTAGAGTGTAGGGGCGGCAGGTAGCCTAGTGGTTAGAGTGTAGGGGCGGCAGGTAGCCTAGTGGTTAGAGTGTAGGGGCGGCAGGTAGCCTAGTGGTTAGAGTGTAGAGGCGGCAGGTAGCCTAGTGGTTAGAGTGTAGGGGCGGCAGGTAGCCTACTGGTTAGAGTGTAGAGGGGGTAGGTAGCCTAGTGGTTAGCGTGTAGAGGGGGCAGGGTAGCCTAGTGGTTAGAGTGTAGAGGGGGTAGGTAGCCTAGTGGTTAGAGTGTAGAGGGGGCAGGGTAGCCTAGTGGTTAGCGTGTAGAGGGGGCAGGGTAGCCTAGTGGTTAGAGTGTAGAGGGGGCAGGGTAGCCTAGTGGTTAGCGTGTAGAGGCGACAGGTAGCCTAGTGGTTAGAGTGTAGAGGGGGCAGGGTAGCCTAGTGGTTAGCGTGTAGAGGGGGCAGGGTAGCCTAGTGGTTAGTGTGTAGAGGGGGCAGGGTAGCCTAGTGGTTAGAGTGTAGAGGGGGCAGGGTAGCCTAGTGGTTAGCGTGTAGAGGTGGCAGGTAGCCTAGTGGTTAGCGTTGTAGAGGCGGCAGGTAGCCTAGTGGTTAGCGTGTAGAGGCGGCAGGTAGCCTAGTGGTTAGCGTGTAGAGGGGCAGGGTAGCCTAGTGGTTAGCGTGTAGAGGGGGCAGGGTAGCCTAGTGGTTAGAGTGTAGAGGGGGCAGGGTAGACTAGTGGTTAGCGTGTAGAGGCGGCAGGTAGCCTAGTGGTTAGCGTGTAAAGGCGGCAGGTAGCCTAGTGGTTAGCGTGTAGAGGGGGCAGGGTAGCCTAGTGGTTAGAGTGTAGAGGGGGCAGGGTAGACTAGTGGTTAGCGTGTAGAGGCGGCAGGTAGCATAGTGGTTAGCGTGTAGAGGCGGCAGGTAGCCTAGTGGTTAGAGTGTAGAGGGGGCAGGTAGCCTAGTGGTTAGAGTGTAGAGGGGGCAGGGTAGCCTAGTGGTTAGAGTTGTAGAGGGGGCAGGTAGCCTAGTGGTTAGAGTGTAGAGGGGGCAGGTAGCCTAGTGGTTAGAGTGTAGAGGGGGCAGGTAGCCTAGTGGTTAGAGTGTAGAGGGGGCAGGTAGCCTAGTGGTTAGAGTGTAGAGGGGGCAGGTAGCCTAGTGGTTAGAGTGTAGAGGGGGCAGGTAGCCTAGTGGTTAGAGTGTAGAGGGGGCAGGTAGCCTAGTGGTTAGAGTGTAGAGGGGGCAGGTAGCCTATTGGTTAGAGTGTAGAGGGGGCAGGTAGCCTAGTGGTTAGAGTGTAGGGGCGGCAGGTAGCCTAGTGGTTAGCGTGTAGAGGGGGCAGGTGCCTAGTGGTTAGAGTGTAGAGGTGGCAGGTAGCCTAGTGGTTAGCGTGTAGAGGGGGCAGGGTAGCCTAGTGGTTTGCGTGTAGAGGAGCAGGGTAGCCTAGCTGTTAGAGTGTAGAGGGGGCAGGTAGCCTAGTGGGTTAGAGTGTAGAGGGGCAGGGTAGCCTAGTGGTTAGCGTGTAGAGGAGGCAGGTAGCCTAGTGGTTAGAGTGTAGAGGGGGCAGGGTATCTAGTGGTTAGCGTGTAGAGGGGGCAGGGTAGCCTAGTGGTTAGAGTGTAGAGGGGGCAGGGTAGACTAGTGGTTAGCGTGTAGAGGTGGCAGGTAGCCTAGTGGTTAGCGTGTAGAGGCGGCAGGTAGCTAGTGGTTAGAGTGTAGAGGGGGCAGGTAGCCTAGTGGTTAGAGTGTAGAGGGGGCAGGGTAGCCTAGTGGTTAGAGTGTAGAGGGGGCAGGTAGCCTAGTGGTTAGAGTGTAGAGGGGGCAGGTAGCCTAGTGGTTAGAGTGTAGAGGGGGCAGGTAGCCTAGTGGTTAGAGTGTAGAGGGGGCAGGTAGCCTAGTGGTTAGAGTGTAGGGGCGGCAGGTAGCCTAGTGGTTAGCGTGTAGAGGAGGCAGGTAGCCTAGCTGTTAGAGTGTAGAGGGGGCAGGTAGCCTAGTGGTTAGAGTGTAGAGGGGGCAGGGTAGCCTAGTGGTTAGCGTATAGAGGAGGCAGGTAGCCTAGTGGTTAGAGTGTAGAGGGGGCAGGGTAGTCTAGTGGTTAGCGTGTAGAGGAGGCAGGTAGCCTAGTGGTTAGAGTGTAGAGGCGACAGGGTAGTCTAGTGGTTAGAGTGTAGAGGGGGCAGGGTAGTCTAGTGGTTAGAGTGTAGAGGGGGCAGGGTAGCCTAGTGGTTAGCGTGTAGAGGGGGCAGGTAGCCTAGTGGTTAGAGTGTAGAGGGGGTAGGGTAGACTAGTGGTTAGAGTGTAGAGGGGGCAGGTAGCCTAGTGGTTAGCGTGTAGAGGGGGCAGGTAGCCTAGTGGTTAGAGTGTAGAGGGGGTAGGGTAGACTAGTGGTTAGCGTGTAGAGGGGGCAGGTAGCCTAGTGGTTAGCGTGTAGAGGCGGCAGGTAGCCTAGTGGTTAGAGTGTAGAGGGGGCAGGTAGCCTAGTGGTTAGAGTGTAGAGGGGGCAGGGTAGCCTAGTGGTTAGAGTGTAGAGGGGGCAGGTAGCCTAGTGGTTAGAGTGTAGAGGGGGCAGGTAGCCTAGTGGTTAGAGTGTAGAGGGGGCAGGTAGCCTAGTGGTTAGAGTGTAGAGGGGGCAGGTAGCCTAGTGGTTAGAGTCTAGGGGCGGCAGGTAGCCTAGTGGTTAGCGTGTAGAGGGGGCAGGTAGCCTAGTGGTTAGAGTGTTGGCTGTGGCAGGTAGCCTAGTGGTTAGCGTGTAGAGGGGGCAGGGTAGCCTAGTGGTTAGCGTGTAGAGGAGGCAGGTAGCCTAGTGGTTAGAGTGTAGAGGGGGCAGGGTAGCCTAGTGGTTAGAGTGTAGAGGGGGCAGGGTAGCCTAGCTGTTAGAGTGTAGAGGGGGCAGGGTAGTCTAGTGGTTAGAGTGTAGAGGGGGCAGGGTAGCCTAGTGGTTAGCGTGTAGAGGGGGCAGGTAGCCTAGTGGTTAGAGTGTAGAGGGGGTAGGGTAGACTAGTGGTTAGAGTGTAGAGGGGGCAGGTAGCCTAGTGGTTAGCGTGTAGAGGGGGCAGGTAGCCTAGTGGTTAGAGTGTAGAGGGGGCAGGGTAGCCTAGTGGTTAGAGTGTAGAGGGGGCAGGGTAGACTAGTGGTTAGCGTGTAGAGGCGGCAGGGTAGACTAGTGGTTAGAGTGTAGAGGGGGCAGGGTAGCCTAGTGGTTAGAGTGTAGAAGGGGCAGGGTAGCCTAGTGGTTAGAGTGTAGAGGGGGCAGGGTAGACTAGTGGTTAGCGTGTAGAGGCGGCAGGGTAGTCTAGTGGTTAGAGTGTAGAGGGGGTAGGGTAGCCTAGTGGTTAGAGTGTAGAGGCGGCAGGGTAGCCTAGTGGTTAGAGTGTAGAGGGGGCAGGTAGCCTAGTGGTTAGAGTGTAGAGGCGGCAGGGTAGCCTAGTGGTTAGAGTGTAGAGGGGGCAGGGTAGACTAGTGGTTAGCGTGTAGAGGCGGCAGGGTAGTCTAGTGGTTAGAGTGTAGAGGGGGCAGGGTAGACTAGTGGTTAGCGTGTTGGGCCAGAAAGGTTGCAACATTGTAATCCCTGAGCTGACAAGGTAAAAAAATAAAAATCTATCGTTCTGAACAAGTCAGTTATAACCCACTGTTTCTAGGTCGCCATTGTAAATAAGAATTTGTTCTTTAATGAGTTGCCTAGTTAAATACACTAACGTGAAGACACTGTACAGATCATTTCTATATCCACTAGCTATGGAAAACAGCTTACTAAGAGTAAATCATCTCTGAGCTCACAGCAACGTGGAAGGGAACAGGTATGGAAGGATGATTTAGTGTTGGGGTGGAAGGGAACAGTTATGGAAGGATGATTTAGTGTTGGGGTGGAGGGAACAGGTATTAAAGGATGATTTAGTGTTGGGGTGGAAGGGAACAGGTATGGAAGGATGATTAAGTGTTGGGGTGGAAGGGAACAGGTATGGAAGGATGATTTAGTGTTGGGGTGGAAGGGAACAGGTATTTAAAGGATGATTTAGTGTTGGGGTGGAAGGGAACAGGTATGGAAGGATGATTAAGTGTTGGGGTGGAAGGGAACAGGTATGGAAGGATGATTTAGTGTTGGGGTGGAAGGGAACAGGTATGGAAGGATGATTAAGTGTTGGGGTGGAAGGGAACAGGTATGGAAGGATGATTTAGTGTTGGGGTGGAAGGGAACAGGTATGGAAGGATGATTAAGTGTTGGGGTGGAAGGGGACAGGTATGGAAGGATGATTTAGTGTTGGGGTGGAAGGGAACAGGTATGGAAGGATGATTTAGTGTTGGGGTGGAAGGGAACAGGTATGGAAGGATGATTTAGTGTTGGGGTGGAAGGGAACAGGTATGGAAGGATGATTAAGTGTTGGGGTGGAAGGGAACAGGTATGGAAGGATGATTTAGTGTTTGGGTGGAAGGGAACAGGTATGGAAGGATGATTTAGTGTTGGGGTGGAAAGGAACAGGTATGGAAGCATGATATAGTGTTGGGGTGGAAGGGAACAGGTATGGAAGGATGATTTCGTGTTGGGGTGGAAGGGAACAGGTATGGAAGGATGATTTAGTGTTGGGGTGGAAGGGAACAGGTATGGAAGGATGATTTAGTGTTGGCGTGTAAGGGAACAGGTATGGAAGGATGATTTAGTGTTGGGGTAGAAGGGAACAGGTATGGAAGGATGATTAAGTGTTGGGGTGGAAGGGAACAGGTATGGAAGGATGATTTAGTGTTGGTGTGGAAGGGAAAAGGTATGGAAGGATGATTTAGTGTTGGGGTGGAAGGGAACAGGTATGGAAGGATGATTTAGTGTTGGGGTGGAAGGGAACAGGTATGGAAGGATGATTAAGTGTTGGGGTGGAAGGGGACAGGTATGGAAGGATGATTTAGTGTTGGGGTGGAAGGGAACAGGTATGGAAGGATGATTTAGTGTTGGGGTGGAAGGGAACAGGTATGGAAGGATGATTTAGTGTTGGGGTGGAAGGGAACAGGTATGGAAGGATGATTAAGTGTTGGGGTGGAAGGGAACAGGTATGGAAGGATGATTTAGTGTTGGGGTGGAAGGGAACAGGTATGGAAGGATGATTTAGTGTTGGGGTGGAAAGGAACAGGTATGGAAGCATGATATAGTGTTGGGGTGGAAGGGAACAGGTATGGAAGGATGATTAGTGTTGGGGTGGAAGGGAACAGGTATGGAAGGATGATTTAGTGTTGGGGTGGAAGGGAACAGGTATGAAAGGATGATTTAGTGTTGGCGTGTAAGGGAACAGGTATGGAAGGATGATTTAGTGTTGGGGTGGAAGGGAACAGGTATGGAAGGATGATTAAGTGTTGGGGTGGAAGGGAACAGGTATGGAAGAATGATTTAGTGTTGGTGTGGAAGGGAAAAGGTATGGAAGGATGATTTAGTGTTGGGGTGGAAGGGAACAGGTATGGAAGGATGATTTAGTGTTGGGGTGGAAGGGAACAGTTATGGAAGGATGATTAAGTGTTGGGGTGGAAGGGAACAGGTATGGAAGGATGATTTAGTGTTGGGGTGGAAGGGAACAGGTATGGAAGGATGATTTAGTGTTGGGGTGGAAGGGAACAGGTATGGAAGGATGATTTAGTGTTGGGGTGGAAGGGAACAGGTATGGAAGGATGATTTAGTGTTGGGGTGGAAGGGAACAGGTTTGGAAGGATGATTTAGTGTTGGGTGGAAGGGAACAGGTATGGAAGGATGATTTAGTGTTGGGGTGGAAGGGAACAGGTATGGAAGGATGATTAAGTGTTGGGGTGGAAGGGAACTGGTATGGAAGGATGATTTAGTGTTGGGGTGGAAGGGAACAGGTATGGAAGGATGATTTAGTGTTGGGGTGGAAGGGAACAGGTATGGAAGGATGATTTAGTGTTGGGGTGGAAGGGAACAGGTATGAAAGGATGATTAAGTGTTGGGGTGGAAGGGAACAGGTATGGAAGGATGATTTAGTGTTGGGGTAGAAGGGAACAGGTATGGAAGGTTGATTTAGTGTTGGGGTGGAAGGGAACAGGTATGGAAGGATGATTTAGTGTTGGGGTGGAAGGGAACAGGTATGGAAGGATGATTTAGTGTTGGGGTAGAAGGGAACAGGTATGGAAGGTTGATTTAGTGTTGGGGTGGAAGGGAACAGGTTGGAGATGATTTAGTGTTGGGGTGGAAGGGAACAGGTTGGAAGGATGATTTAGTGTTGGGGTGGAAGGGAACAGGTATGGAAGGATGATTTAGTGTTGGGGTGGAAGGGAACAGGTATGGAAGGATGATTTAGTGTTGGGGTGGAAGGGAACAGGTATGGAAGGATGATTTAGTGTTGGGGTGGAAGGGAACAGGTATAGAAGGATGATTTAGTGTTGGGGTGGAAGGGAACAGGTATGGAAGGATGATTTAGTGTTGGGGTGGAAGGGAACAGGTATGGAAGGATGATTTAGTGTTGGGGTGGAAGGGAACAGGTATGGAAGGATGATTTAGTGTTGGGGTGGAAGGGAACAGGTATGGAGGTCCATAGTGATAGGGTCCATAGTGAATAGGGCCCATTGTGAATAGGGCCCATTGTGAATAGGGCCCATAGTGAATAGGGCCCATAGGGAACAGGGCCCATAGTGAATAGGGCCCATAGTGAATAGGGCCCATTGTGAATAGGGCCCATAGTGAATGATCAAACATAGACAGCTATTGTGAAAGAAAAATTACATATTTACCTGATTTGTTTGACATTGATAGTTGACAATTGGTACTTAACAAATATTAACAACATCTCTGTTCTATTGATGCTGTGTTTCTGTAAACGGATGGATTCCACTCTAGTTTCCTGCACTTAGTCTGGACGAATGGTCAAGGAAAATGGGTTTCACTTCAACTGACAATTGATTTACAGCCGGCATTCCATAGACAAGACGTGGTGGTGTGTGACTCGAGATAGAGATAGCCTGGAAGAGTTTAGAACAATCCTTCAATGTCTCTAATCATCCTGGCATCTGGGAAAACTAAACCGGGGTCAGGTTAAAACTGCACCGGGTTTAGCTGACCACAGGATAAGCCCAGGATGGCTTGTGGTGCCATCCTGGGCGACTAAGCATTTTAAGTGTCAGCTATATAAGAACTCTGCGTTGTCTGTAAGGTTAAGCTCTTTGCAGCACACACTTCAGAGTGTGCTGTCAACAAAGCTTCATTATTGAAAATAATTCATCGATATTAAATAAAGATGATTGTTTGAAGAAATTATAAAATCTCTCTTTCCACAACACTATATAGGGATTAGGATGGCGTTGGGGACGCATCCTCAGCCTCTTCATCAAGAGGTGTTTAGTTCAGTTCTCAGCCTCTTCATCAAGAGGTGTTTAGTTTTATCCTCAGCCTCTTCATCAAGAGGTGTTTAGTTTTATCCTCAGCCTCTTCATCAAGAGGTGTTTAGTTTTATCCTCAGCCTCTTCATAAAGAGGTGTTTAGTGTTATCGTCAGTCTCTTCATCAAGAGTGTTTAGTTTTATCCTCAGCCTCTTCATCAAGAGGTGTTTAGTTTATCGTCAGTCTCTTCATCAAGAGTGTTTAGTTTATCCTCAGCCTCTTCATTCAAGAGGTGTTTAGTTCGTTACTCAGCCTCTTCATCAAGAGGTGTTTAGTTTGTTACTCAGCCTCTTCATCAAGAGGTTTTTAGTTTTATCCTCAGCCTCTTCATCAAGAGGTTTTTAGTTTTATCCTCAGCCTCTTCATCAAGAGGTGTTTAGTTTTATCCTCAGCCTCTTCATCAAGAGGTGTTTAGTTCAGTTCTCAGCCTCTTCATCAGAGGGTTTTAGTTTTATCCTCAGCCTCTTCATCAAGAGGTGTTTAGTTCAGTTCTCAGACTCTTTAATAACTGAATTAACACTAGGCTATAACTCAAAAACAGCTTCCCTCACGTAACTACTACCAACCAATACGTCCTCTCCCTAGTGAATCCCCACATTAATAACTGTTACTGAATCAACTACCTCAATATACACTGGATTAGGCTTACAAATTGACCACATATGGTCTCCCATTTGAGATTGTTATGGGTACGCGTGTGTGATAATAATGTGTGTGTGTCTCTCTGTGTGGGTGTTTATGTGAGTTTGTGTGTGTGTGTGGGGTGTGGTGTGTGTGGGGTGTGTGTGTGTGGGGTGTGTGTGTGTGTGGGGGGTTGTGTGTGTGTGGGGTGTGTGTGTGGGGGGTGTGTGTGTGTGGGGGGTGTGTGTGTGGGGTGTGTTGTGTGGGGGGGTGTGTGTGTGTGGGGTGTGTTGGGGGGGTGTGTGTGTGTGGGGTGTGTGTGTGTGTGGGTGTGTGTGTGGGGGTGTGTGGTGTGTGGGGTGTTGTGTTGGGGTGTGTGAATGCATCTAAATGTATGATTTAACAGTAAATATCCCCCAGCTTATAGCCCTTATAAGACTTTAATGGAACCTGACGTTCTCTGCCTTGGTGAGACTGAAACCAATATAACCTGTAATACAGTTCTCTCTTCTCTCTCTTTCTCTCTCTCTCTCTCTCTCTCTGCCTCTCTCTTTCTCTCAGCCTCTTCTCTCTCTCTCTCTCTCTCTCCCTTCTCTCTCTCTCTCTCTCTCCTCTCTGCTCTCTCTCTCTTCTCTCTCTCTCTCTCTCTCTCTCTCTCTCTCTCTCTCTCTCTCTCTCTCTCTCTTCTCTCTCTCTCTCTCTCTCTCTCTCTCTCTCTCTCTCTCCTCTCTCTCTCTCCCCCCCCCCAAACCACACAATAAATGTCATCTATATAATGGACACCCTTGGCACATGGTGTGTGTGTGTGTGGGGGGGCGTAGCAGAGGAAGAGATGGAGAGGCAGAAGGGGGAGGAAAGACCAGAGGGGGGGGGGCAGAGGGGGGAGAGACAGGGGGGGGGAGACAGAGGGAGGGACAAAGAGGGGAGAGAGGAATGGGAAGGAGACATTGGGAGGGTGGAGGCAGGGGGGCGAAGGCGGAGGGGGGTAGGAGAGTCAGAAGTGGGAGACATGGGGGGTATGGAAAGGGCAGAGTGGGGTGAAACATGGGGAGCAGAGAGGGGGAGAGAGAGACAAGGGGGTGAGACATGGGGGTATGGAGAGGCAAGGGGAGCGAGGGAAGGGAAAGACAGAGTGAGAGCGAGAGAGAGAGAGAGAGAGAGGTTGGCCAATTTTTCAGAAAGAAATGATCTCTACAGTGAAAAATAGCCAATCATTTCTGTGGCGACCTAAATGCCAGAACTGGACAAGAACCTGACACTCTCAGCACCCTCAGCACTCAGCACTCTCAGCACCCAGGGGGACAAACACCTACCTGGAGGTGACAGCATTCCCTCCCCCATATAACCCCCTAAGCACAACAACGACAACAAAAACCATAAAAACGGGACACAACTCTTGCAGCTCTGTTGCACGCTGGGTATATACATGGTCAATGATAGGCTATGAGGGGACTCCTACGGTAGGAACTGATTAAGAAATGCTATAGAAGGAATGAAAGTAGTGTGGACAACTACAAAAGAAACAATTAGGCAACAACGAATTCAATCCCTTTCAGATACCTTCCTGGACAAAATGTTTCACTGTAATAGTGAAGGTGTAAACATGGAGGTAGAAAACCTAAACAGTACATTTGACCTCTCAGCTTCCCTATCAAACCTAAACAAATTCAAACAGACAATCTAAGAAAAGGAACAACAATGACAAGTAGTTTGATGAAGAATGTAAAAAACCTAAGAAAGAAATGGTTGAACTTGACCTAACGCCTTCACTATGGTGAATCACTAAAACATTACAGAAATACACTCTGAAAAAAAGCGAAAAAAAGAAGGAACAACACGTCAGAAATCAGTTGAAGAATCCGTCCCGAAGTGGATCCTTTGTTCGGACCAGCACCCAGGACGTTGGATTTAATCCCAGAGGCCGACCCAAAACAACGTTGCCGCAGAAGAGGTATACGGAGCGGCCTCTTGATCAGGCTTCGAGGGGCATGCACAACGCCCACGGCTTCCGAGAATACTACTCGCCAATGTCCAGTATCTAGACAACCAGGTGGATGAAATTAGGGCAAGGGTTGCCTTCCAGAGAGACATCAGAGATTGTAACTGTAACATTCACTGGTTCACGCAAACATGGCTCTCTCGGGATAAGTTGTCAGAGTCGGTACAGCCACCGGGTTTCTTCATGCGTCGCGCGGATAGAAATAAACATCTCTCTGGGTAGGGGTGTATGCATGATTAACAACTCATGGTGTAGCCATAACAACATACAGGAACTCAAGTCCTTCTGTTCACCAGACCTAGAATTCCTTACAATCAAATGCCGACCATATTGTCTCCCAAGAGAATTCTCGTCAGTTATCACAACAGCTGTGTATATACCCCCTCAAGCAGATACCACGTTGGCCATCAAGGAACTACACTGGAATCTTTGTAAACTGGAAACCATATCCTGTGGCTGCATTTATTGTAGCTGGGGATTTTAACAAGGCAAATTTGAGAACAAGGCTACCTAAATTCTATCAGCATATTGATTGCAGCACTCGAGCGGGCAATACGCTGGACCACTGCTACTCTAACTTCCGCAATGCATACAAGACCCTCCCTTGCCCTCCCTTCCCCTCCCTTCGGCCAATGCGACCACAACTCCATCTTTCTCCTATCGTCCAGTAACTCAAACAGGATGTACCAGTGACTAGAACCATTTAACACTGGTCTGACCAATCGGAATCCATGCTTCAAGATTGTTTTGATCTCATGGACTGGGAAATGCTCGGGGCAGCCTCAGAGAATAACATCGATCTATATGCTGCTCGGGGAGTGAGTTTATAAGGAAGTGCATTGGAGATGTTGTACCCACTGTGACTATTTAAACCTACCCTAACCAAAAACCATTGATGGTTGGCGGCATTTGCGCAAAACTGAAAGTACGAACCATCGTATTTAACTATGGAAAGAGGACTGGGAATAGGGCCGAAAGTAAACAGTGTAGTTATTCCCTCCACAAGGCAATCAAACAAGCTAAATGTCAGTATAGGGATAAAGTGGAGTGGCAATTCAATGGCTAAGACACGAGACATATGTTACAGACTAAAAAAATAAAACCAGCCACGTCCCGGACACCGACGTATTGCTTCCAGACAAACTAAACACCTTCTTCTCCCGCTTTGAGGATAATACAGTGCCACCGACGTGGCCCATTACCAAGGACTGAAGGCCCCCCTTCTCCTTCTCTGTGGCTGACATTACATTTTAACGTGTTAACCCTTAACGGCGTCCCTAGCCACGTCCTCAGAGTATGCAGAGGCCAGCTGGCTGATGTGTTTACGGACATATTCAGTTACTCTCTATTCCAGTCTGCTGCCTCAACACACAACCTCTCACTCGACATCAACATAGCAAAGGAGATGATCGTGGACTTCAGGAAACAGCAGAGGGAGCACCCCCCTATCCACATCTAAGGGACTGTAGTGGAGAAGGTGGAAAGTTTTAAGTTCCTCGGCTTACACATCACAGACAAACTGAACACAGACAGCGTGGTGAAGAAGGCGCAACAGAGCCTCCTCAAACTCAGGAGGCTGAAGAAATGTTGCTTGTCACCTAAAACCCTGACAAACTTTTACAGATGGGCAATTGAGAGCATCCTGTCAGGCTGTATCCCCGCCTGGTAAGGCAACTGCACCGCCTACAACCGCAGGGCTCTCCAGAGGGTGGTGCATTCTGCACAACACATCACCGGGGGCAAACTACCTGCCCTCCAGGACACCTACAGCACCCGATGTCAAAGGAAGGCCAAATAGATCATCAAGGACAACAACCCCCTGAACCACTGCCTGTTCACCCCACTACCATCCAGAAGGCGAGGTCAGTACAGGTGCATCAAAGCTGGGACCGAGAGACTGAAAAACAGCTTCTATCTCAATGCCATCAGACAGCAATCACTAGCTCAGAGAGGCTACTGCCTACATAGAGACACACTAGTCACTTTAAGCAATGCCACTTTAATAAGGTTTACATATCTTACATTACTCATCTCATATGTAGACTCGGCAACAACAACAAAAATGTCCCTTTTTCAGGACCCTGTCTTTCAAGGATAATTCATAAAATCCCAATAACTTCACAGATCTTCATTGTAAAGCGTTTAAACACTGTTTCCCACACTTGTTCAATGAACCATAAACAGTTCATGAACATGCACCTGTGGAACGGTCGTTAAGACACTGACAGCTTACAAACAGTAGGCAATTAAGGTCCCAGTTATGAAAACGTAGGACACTAAAGAGGCATTTCTATTGACTCTGAAAAACACCAAAAGAAAGATGCCCAGGGTCCCTGCTCAGCTGCGTGAGGCATGCATGCCTTAGGCATGCTGCAAGGAGGCATGAGTACTGCAGATGTGGCCAGGGCAATCAATTGTAATGTCTATACTGTAAGACGCCTAAGACAGTGCTACAGGGATACAGGACGGACAGCTGATCGTCCTCAAAGTGGCAGACCACGTGTAGCAACACCTGCACAGGATCGGTACATCCGAACATCATACCTGCGGGACAGGTACAGGATGGCAACAACAACTGCGGTTGCGGTTTTGATTCGCGTTTATTGCCGAAGGAATGAGTCTTACACCGAGGCCTGTACTCTGGAGCGGGATTGATTTGGAGGTGGAGGGTTCGTCCTGGTCTGGGGCAGTGTGTCACAGCATCATCGGACTGAGCTTGTTGTCATTGCAGGCAATCTCAATGCTGTGTGTTACAGGGAAGACATCCTCCTCCCTCATGTGGTACCCTCCCTGCAGGCTCATCGTGACATGACCCTCCAGCATGACAGTGCCACTGCGTTCTGTGTGTGATTTCCTGCAAGTAAGGAATGTCAGTGTTCTGCCATGGCCAGCGAAGAGCCCGGATCTCAGTCCCATTGAGCACGTCTGGGACCTGTTGGATCCGAGGGTGAGTGCTAGGGCCATTCCCCCCAGAAATGTCTGGGACTTGGTGGAAGAGTAGGGGAACATCTCACAGCAAGAACTGGCAAATCTGGTCCAGTCCATGAGGTGGAGATGCACTGCAGTACTTAATGCAGCTGGTGGCCACACCAGATACTGATACTATTGCATCTTGCCTATGCCGCTCGGCCATTGCTCATCCATATATGTATATGTAAATGTTCTTAGTCAATCCCTTTAGATGTTGTCACTTCCTGGGAAGGAGAGCGTTCATGGTTCTTTAATAAGAAAACTCAAACATGAATAAACTACAAAACAATAAACGTGAAAACCGTAACAGTCCTATGTCATATATATATATATGTATTCATACACATAGCTCATACATTATACAGCACCAAACTAAACCGCCTGACTCAAGTCATTTTACGTACCCCTGCTAAAACAGGAACCAGCTCACACACCCAGCCCCCCCTCAGCTCTTTTGTCTCACGACCCCAGGAAACACAGACATTCCATCGCACGAACACATACACCCAGCCATAAAACTGCCCCCTCTCTGTTGTCCTGCCTCACGATCCCCTGACACACAAATACCTTCTTGCATAAACACACACACCTCACCCCCCCCTCTACTGGTCGGGTGCTCAGAGCAGAAGACTCAATGAGCCCAATGGGGCTCCTGCTCTGGCTAGAGCAGGTCCGCCTCCAACCGTTCTGGACCATTCAGAAGGCGACACGACAAGACTCCACCTACATATTCCATGTATAAAATCTGCTGTAACCAATGTCTAAGTCCCTTTTTCACCTGACTCCCTACTGAGTTATGCGAATAGGTCCGTGCACGTTAAACTGCAGGACAAGATATCTTTGACCTTAATAAACTGCCTTTTGTTACAACTGAAATCCACTCTGTCCAGCGTCCGTGATTTGGTCTCAACTCTCCAGTATTAGAACACTAACACCTAACTGGTGCATAAATCAAAAAAGACAGGAAACAATCACCCACAAAATACCCAAAAAATATGGCTGCCTAAATATGGCTCCCAATCAGAGACAACGATAAACACCTGCCTCTGATTGAGAACCAATCGAGGCAACCATAGACTTACCTAGACACCTAAACTGAACACAACCCCATAAATCTACAAAAACCCCTGGACAAGACAAAACACATAAATCACCCACACCCTGGCCTAACCAAGATAATAAAGAAAACAAAGATAACTAAGGCGTGACAGATGTGTGTGTATTAGGTAGTTGTTGGGGAATTGTTAGATTACTTGTTAGATATTACTGCACAGTCGGGAACTAGAAGCACAAGCATTTCACTACACTCACATGAATATCTGCTAACCATGTGTATGTGACCAATAACATTTTATTTGATTCATTTTATTTGATTCATTTTATTTGATTCATTTTATTTGATTCATTTTATTTGATTCATTTTATTTGATTCATTTTATTTGATTCATTTTATTTGATTCATTTTATTTGATTTAATGCTGTGAACTATCGGAGAGACACAAGGGCCTTCTATTCCATCAAAAGGAACATACATTTGACATATCAATTAGGATCTTGCTAAAAATACTTGAATACGTTTTTGAACCCATTGCCCTTTATGGTTGTGAACTATGGGTTCTGCTCACCAACCATGAATTCACAAAATGGGACAAGCACTAAATCGAGACTGCATGCAGAATTCTGCAAAAATATCTTCTGTGTACAACATGAAACACCAAATAATGCATGCAGAGCAGAATTAGGCCAATACCCGCTATTTACATAAATCCAGAACTGAGACGTTAAATTCTACAACCACCTAAAAGGAAGTGATTCCCAAACCTTCCATAACAAAGCCATCACCTACAGAGAGATGAACCTGGAGAAGAGTCTCCTAAGCAAGCTGGACCTTGGGCTCTGTTCACAAACACAAACAGACCCCACAGAGCCCCAGGACAGCAACACAATTAGACCCAAGAAAATCATGAGAAAACAAAAATGTAATTATTTCCAATTTGTCAAATAATTAACAAAAAACAGAGCAAACTAGAATGCTATTTGGCCCTAAGCAGAGAGTACACAGTGGCAGAATACCTGACCACTTTGACTGACACAAAATGAAGGAAAGCTTTGACAATGTACAGACTCAGTGAGCATAGCCTTGCTATTGAGAAAGGCAGCCGAAGGCAGACCTGGCTCTCAGGAGAAGACAGGCTATGTGCACTGTCGTGACGTGACTGCCATTCATGTGATGACGGTTCTTTTATAATATCAATTAACTATGTTGAATTATTACATGATTCAATTAATCATGTAACAATGAACTCATTCGAAATCTTGGGGCACCACGGGAAAATGTATTTAACGAGTTTCCATCTCCCGATGTAAACTCTAAAGATAGAGATATTTATAACATCAATAACACTCAATTGTTTGTTATTACCTCATCACTCTCATTCTGAACGTTGTTGTCTTCGTGAATCTGCACGAACCCTTACCTAAATGATGAATCAGCGATACAAGCATTGGCCTAATAATTTATTTACTAACTAAATAATCACACAAAAATACATAAACACAAACAGTATAGGTTGATTTGAAAATTAGCAATGAAACTGATCCGTCTAAGGGTAGTGATTCGATGTAAGTCTCTGGTTGTGTATGTCTCTGGAGGTCACAATGGATCCTTCAGAGGTACACATGGTTCTCGGGTGGGGTTTCCTGGAATAACAGCTGCAGACTAAATGTTCCTGTCACGCGGAGCGCAACAGGTGAACCCAAGAGCAGACTCAGACGAGGAGACTGGGATGAGGAAACCAAGGTATTTATTGAAACACAGGGGGAAGATAGGGTGCAGGCCAAGGTGAGCTTGGGAGGGTTGCAGGAATCAAGGTGCAGAGGCAGAGGCTGGAGTGAGGGGAGTAGGGACCGGGTAAACAGGTCCGGAGACGAATTCAAGGAAACAGTAGGAGGTCCAGGATAGAGTAGCAGGACGAGACGTGGGACTGGAAACAGGGGCCACAGTCAGAGCGGGCAGAATAAGCAGAGATTACTATCTGGCAGCATGGAAGTGTCAGGGCTGAGTGTTTGTAGAGGTCTTGATTATGGAACAGGTTGCAGCTGGTGGGGATTTGCTCTGCCTCCAGTCTCCGTCCACACACTCACACACACACACACAGGATGAGGGAGAGAGCACTGGCGGTGTGGTATAGTCTTTATCTTCTTCACTCTAGAGTTTTAGAGGGTCTTACCATTTTCAGATGTTCTAGTTGTAAACCATTTGTCACGTATTCAGCTCGCGTTGTACGTAGATCTGTAGGTCTGTAGAGATTCCAACCATTTCAACGTGTGGATGATCCTCCCGTTTTCTGGTCTAGGTTTCGTAGGTTCCCACCATCTCATAATGTTCAGCCCCAGCTGTCTGTCGCTCAGGTCTTAACGTACATTTCATTAGCAGTCCATTCATGCTCTCTGGAAAAAAGAGGCGTTCCATAATGTGAACACGAACACTGAACTCATTTGGGGCGTGGCCACTTACTGACAAAAGTTTTGCAAGAAAAACAATTCTCATTTAGAAAGCTAAAATCACATTGCTTTCTTTTCACAAATAGTTTCATATTTAATCATGTACGTTTTACAATATACATATGCAAGCCTGATGTGTGACCTGTTGCCACAAAAAAAGGGCAACCAGTGAAGAACAAACACCATTGTAAATACAACCCATATTTATGTTAATTTATTTTCCATTTTGTAATTGAACTATTTCCACATAAAATTACATTAGAAATGTATTTATTCTTTTGTAACTTCTACGAGTGTAATGTTTACTCTTAGTTTTATTGTTTATTTCACTTTTGTTTATTATCTATTTCACATGCTTTGGCAATGTTATTAACATGTTATTAACATATCTTTCCCATGCCAATATAGCCCTTTAATTGAATTGAATTGAGTGAGAGATTTAGAGAGAAAGAGAGGGAGGGAGGGAGGGAGGTAGGGAGGGAGGGAGGGAGGGAGGGAGGGAGGGAGGGAGGGAGGGAGGGAGGGAGGGAGGGAGGGAGGGAGGGAATGTCAGTCGAAAGACTCCTCACCACTCCCCCGGCTCACACTGGGAGCAAACGTCACAAAGGCTTTTCTCACAGCGTTCTGGACAGGGCAGTGTGTGTGTTTCTGTGTGTGTGTGTGACAGGACAGACGCAGTCAGACACACAGCAGATCTTTTTCGTTCCTTTGCCCTGCCGTGACGTGTTTCCCAGGGGACCACGGGACAGCAAAACCTGTCACAAAGGATATCGTAAGAAAACTCAAGGACGCATTTCCTGTCTGTATCTCAAATGGTGCCATGTTCCCAACGAAGTGGAATAGGGTGTATATGGAATAGAGTGTCATTAGGATTCTAGTGTATATGGAATAGGGTGTCATTAGGATTCTAGTGTATATGGAATAGGGTGTGATTGGGATTCTAGTGTATATGGAATAGAGTGTCATTAGGATTCTAGTTTATTTGGAATAGGGTGTCATTAGGATTCTAGTGTATATGGAATAGGGTGTGATTAGGATTCTAGTTTATTTGGAATAGGGTGTCATTAGGATTCTAGTTTATTTGGAATAGGGTGTGATTGGGATTCTAGTGTATATAGAATAGAGTGTATATGGAATAGGGTGTCATGAGGATACTAGTGAATATGGAATAGAGTGTATATGGATTAGGGTGTCACTAGGATACTAGTTTATATGGAATAGGGTGTCATGAGTATACTAGTGTATATGAAATAGGGTGTCATTAGGATTCTAGTGTATATGGAATAGGGTGTCACGAGGATACTAGTGAATATGGAATAGGGTGTATATGGAATAGGGTGTCATGAGAATACTAGTGTATATGGAATAGGGTGTCATTAGGATTCTAGTGTATATGGAATAGGGTGTATATGGACTAGGGTGTCATTCGCATACAAGTGTATGTGGAATAGGGTGTATATGGAATAGGGTGTCATTAGGATTCTAGTGTATATGGAATAGGGTGTCATTAGGATTCTAGTTTATATGGAAAAGGGTGTCATTAGGATACTAGTGTATATGGAATAGGGTGCATTAAGGAATAGGGTGTGATTAGGATTCTAGTGTATTTGGAATAGGGTGTATATGGAATAGGGTGTATAGAGAATAGGTTGTCATGAGGATACTAGTGTATATGGAATAGGGTGTACAGAGGATACTAGTGTATATGGATAGGGTGTATTAAGGAATAGGGTGTGATTAGGATTCTAGTGTATATGGAATAGGGTGTATATGGAATAGGGTGTACAGAGGATACTAGTGTATATGGAATAGGGTGTCATTGTGTGTCATGGATTCCCACGGTGGTGCTACTCATTCCGTCAGCCTCCTATAAGGAGCTGATGTTGACATTCAGTACAGTACAAACAGGCCTCCTATAAGGAGCTGATGTTGACATTCAGTACAGTACAAACAGGCCTCCTATAAGGAGCTGATGTTGACATTCAGTACAGTACAAACAGGCCTCCTATAAGGAGCTGATGTTCACATTCACTACAGTACCAACAGGCCTCCTATAAGGAGCTGATGTTGACATTCAGTACAGTACAAACAGGCCTCCTTTAAGGAGCTGATTGACTTCAACATTCACTACAGTACAAACAGACCTCCTATAAGGAGCTGATTGACTCCAACATTCGTTATTATGGCTCTTGGGTCAATGTACAGTGGAAAATCAGTTCAATCTGTCATTTTTGCACCAGTGTGAGGCAGAGAGTCAACACAGTCCTCTGTCACGTCTGCTCTCGCTCCCTCTCTCTGGCGCTCGTTATCATGCATCAGCGCTTCACTGGACTCACCTGGACTCCATCGCCTTATTGATTGCCTCCTCTATATCTGTCTGTTCCTCAGTTTAATCCCCGTGTCTGCGTTAATGTCGTTATGTTCCCCTCGTCCAGACGCTGGTCCGTGGTTTTGTTTCATGTCTGCAATTATAAATATTCTCGTCGCTTCTCATCTCCCAGCATCAGTGTTTGGATGCTCCCTTCTCTCCTCCTCTTCCACACTTCCCTTACGCCTCCTTACCTCCTCCCATTCCCCTCTCCTCTCTCTCTCTCTCCTCTCCTCTC
>NC_034192.2:64640064-64650064 GCF_002021735.2 Oncorhynchus kisutch
AGAGAGAGAGAGAGAGAGAGAGAGAGAGAGAGAGGAGAGAGATAGATAGAGAGAGAGAGAAGAGAGAGAGAGTAGGATAGAGAGAGGAATAGATATTATATATTTGGCCTCGGTCAGGTGTCATTTATATGGCTCCCCTCTATAAGGATTCTGGAACCCTTTGTAGATATCGATGGAAGGTAGAAACCAATCACTGGAAAAAGAGCTTGGGGGCTGATAAAAAGAAACGCTGGTGTTGACCTTGACAACACAGAGAACACAGGTGTAAATATACTGGGATAATGGGGAAGATGGGCGGATGGAGCGGATGGTGGAAGGTGAAAAGACAGGTGACACAGATTCAGGGTGTAGGCAAGAAACAGTATGGACTAAGGACTAGAATGAAATCGTCAGAATGAAAATAATTCACTGGAACAGAACAGAGAGCCGTACGATGAGCCGTATGATTTTTACAGTGTTTTATTTGTACTCTATGTATACACAAGTATGTGGACACCTCCCTTCTAATTTGGATTTTTCAGACACACCTGTTACTGACAGGTCTACAAAAATGAAGCACACTGCCATTCAATCTACATAGACAAACATTGGCTGTAGAACGGCCCGTACTGAAGAGGAGTCCTGTAGAGTATTAAATATAGTCCCCATCCTATTCAGGAACAGAGTCCTGTAGAGTCCTGTAGAGTATTAAATATAGTCCCCATCCTATTCAGGAACAGAGTCCTGTAGAGTCCTGTAGAGTATTAAATATAGTCCCCATCCTATTCAGGAAGAGAGTCCTGTAGAGTATTAAATATAGTCACCACCCCATTCAGGAACAGAGTCCTGTAGAGTCCTGTAGAGTATTAAATATAGTCCCCACCCTATTCAGGAACAGAGTCCTGTAGAGTCCTGTAGAGATTAAATTAACTCACCACCCTATTCAGGAACAGAGTCCTGTAGAGTCCTGTAGAGTGTTAAATATAGTCCCCAACCTATTCAGGAACAGAGTCCTGTAGAGTATTAAATATAGTCCCAATCCTATTCAGGAACAGAGTCCTGTAGAGGATTAAATATAGTCCCCACCCTATTCAGGAACAGAGTCCTATAGAGTATTAAATATATTCACCACCCTATTCAGGAACAGAGTCCTGTAGAGGATTAAATATACTCACCACCCTATTCAGGAACAGAGTCCTGTAGAGTATTAAATGTAGTCCCCACCCTATTCAGGAAAAGAGTCCTGTAGAGTCCTGTAGAGTATTAAATATAGTCACCACCCTATTCAGGAACAGAGTCCTGTAGAGTATTAAATATAGTCACCACCCTATTCAGGAACAGAGTCCTGAAGAGTATTAAATATAGTCACCACCCTATTCAGGAACAGAGTCCTGTAGAATATTAATAAAGTCCCCACCCTATTCAGGAACAAGAGTCCTGTAGAGTATTAAATATAGTCCCCACCCTATTCAGGAAACAGAGTCCTGTAGAGTCCTGTAGAGGATTAAAATATAAGTCCCCACCCTATTCAGGAACATAGTCCTATAGAGGATTAAATATAGTCCCCCACCCTATGCTGTCATAGTCAGCATGGAGTTGGGAGGAAGTGGAGAATATTCCTATTCCTTCATCTTATTGGGTAGGCAGGGTGTTTCCTTGTAAAACTACATCACTCTACTCCACATTATCTATTCATTGGTTCCAGTGCTGTTTATATTTACATAACCTGGCCTCTAGATGGATGGATAGGACGGACTGCACAAACACACTCCGACACCACACATACACACACAACCAAACACACACACACACACACATACACACACACACACACATACACACACACACACACACACACACATATACACATACACACACACATGCATGCACACACATTCAAACAAATACACACACACACACATACACACACACATACCACACACACACACATTACACAAACACACATATACACACACACACACACAACCAAACACCTACACACACACTCAAACACACACATACACACACACACACATACACACACACTCAAACAAAACACACACACCACACATCACACACACACACACACCACACACACTCACACACACTCACACACACACACACACCATACACTTTAGACCAGGACCCTATTCCCTATATAGTGCACTACTTTAGACCAAGAGGCCTATTCCCTATATAGTGGCACTACTTTAGACCAGAGCCCTATTCCCTATATAGTGCACTACTTTAGACCAGAGCCCTATTCCCTATATAGTGCACTACTTGTGACCAGAGCCCTATTCCCTATATAGTGCACTACTTTAGACCAGAGCCCTATTTCCTATATAGTGCACTACTTTAGACCAGAGCCCTATTTCCTATATAGTACACTACTTTAGACCAGAGCCCTATTCCCTATATAGTGCACTACTTTAGACCAAGGCCCTATTCCCTATATAGGTGCACTACTTTAGGACAAGGCCCTATTCCCTATATAGTGCACTACTTTAGACCAAGGCCCTATTCCCTATATAGAGCACTACTTTAGACCAGGGCCCTATTCCCTATATAGAGCACTACTTTAGACCAGGTCTCTCAGCCCCATATAATCAGTATTTGTTTTTTCTCACCTTTACCAGGTAGGCTAGTTGGAGAACAAGTTCTCATTTACAACTGCGACCTGGCCAAGATAAAGCAAAGCAGTGCGACACAAACAACAACACAGAGGTACACATGGAATGAACAAGCGTACATTCAATAACACAATACAAAAAGTCTATACACCTTCAATACCTTTTATAACCTATCTTGGCTTTCTCTCAGCCCCATCTAATCGTATAACAGGGTGATTATCATGGCTATATCTCCTCTCTCTCCTGCTCTCTCTCCTCCTTCTCCATCCCCTCTCTCTTCTCCTCCATCCCCTCTCTCTCTCCTCCTTCTCCATCCCCTTCTCTCTCTCCTGCATTCTCTCCTCCTTCTCCATCCCCCTCTCTCTCCCTCTCTCTCCTCCTTCTCCATCCCCTCTCTCTCTCCTGCTCTCTCTCCTCCTTCTCCATCCCCTCTCTCTCTCACTACCTCTCCTCCTCCATCCCCCCTCTCTCTCCCCTCTCTCCTCCTTCTCCATCCCCTCTCTCTCTCCTGCTCTCTCTCATCCTTCTCCATCCCCTCTCTCTCTCACTACCTCTCCTCCTCCTCCATCCCCCCTCTCTCTCCCTCTCTCTCCTCCTTCTCCATCCCCTCTCTCTCTCCTGCTCTCTCTCCTCCTTCTCCATCCCCTCTCTCTCTCACTACCTCTCCTCCTCCATCCCCCCTCTCTTCTCCCTCTCTCTCCTCCTGCTCCATCCCCTCTCTCTCTCCTGCTCTCTCTCCTCCTTCTCCATCCCCTCTCTCTCTCACTACCTCTCCTCCTCCTCCATCCCCCCTCTCTCCCTCTCTCTCCTCCTTCTCCATCCCCTCTCTCTCTCCTGCTCTCTCTCCTCCTTCTCTATCCCCTCTCTCTCTCCTGCTCTCTCCTCCTTCTCTATCCCCTCTCTCTCTCACTACCTCTCCTCCTCCTCCATCCCCCCTCTCTCCCTCTTTCTCCTCCTTCTCCATCCCCTCTCTCTCTCCTGCTCTCTCTCCTCCTTCTCTATCCCCTCTCTCTCTCCTGCTCTCTCTCCTCCTTTCTCCGTCCCCTCTCTCCTGCTCTCTCCTCCTTCTCCATCTCCTCTCTCTCTCTCCTGCTCTCTCCTCCTTCTCCGTCCCCTCTCTCCTGCTCTCTCCTCCTTCTCCATCTTCCTCTCTCTCTCCTGCTTCCTCCTCCTTCTCCATCTCCTCTCTCTCTCCTGCTCTCTCCTCCTTCTCCGTCCCCTCTCTCCTGCTCTCTCCTCCTTCTCCATCTCCTCTCTCTCTACTGCTCTCTCCTCCTTCTCCATCTCCTCTCTCTCTCCTGCTCTCTCCTCGCTTCTCCATCTCCTCTCTCTCTACTGCTCTCTCCTCCTTCTCCATCTCCTCTTCTCTCTCCTGCTCTCTCCTCCTTTCTCCATCCCCCTCTCTCCTTGCTCTCTCCTCCTTCTTCTCCATCCCCCCTCTCTCCTCTCTCTCCTCCTTCTCCATCCCCCCTCTCTCCTGCTCTCTCCTCCTTCTCCATCCCCCCTCTCTCCTGCTCTCTCCTCCTTCTCCGTCTCCTCTCTCTCTCTCCTGCTCTCTCCTCCTTCTCCGTCCCCTCTCTCCTGCTCTCTCCTCCTTCTCCATCTCCTCTCTCTCTCCTACTCTTCTCCTCCTTCTCCATCCCCCCTCTCTCCTGCTCTCTCCTCCTTCTCCATCCCCCCTCTCTCCTGCTCTCTCCTCCTTCTCCATCCCCCTCTCTCCTGCTCTCTCCTCCTTCTCCATCCCCCCTCTCTCCTCTCTCTCCTCCTTCTCCATCTCCTCTCTCTCTCTCCTGCTCTCTCCTCCTTCTCCATCCCCCTCTCTCCTGCTCTCTCCTCCTTCTCCATCCCCCTCTCTCCTGCTCTCTCCTCCTTCTCCATCCCCCTCTCTCCTGCTCTCTCCTCCTTCTCCATCCCCCCTCTCTCCTGCTCTCTCCTCCTTCTCCATCCCCCCTCTCTCCTGCTCTCTCCTCCTTCTCCATCCCCCCTCTCTCCTGCTCTCTCCTCCTGTCTCCATCCCCCCCTCTCTCCTGCTCTCTCCTCCTTCTCCATCTCCTCTCTCTCTCCTGCTCTCTCCTCCTTCTCCATCCCCCCTCTCTCCTGCTCTCTCGCTCCTTCTCCATCCCCCCCTCTCTCCTGCTCTCTCCTCCTTCTCCATCCCCCCTCTCTCCTGCTCTCTCCTCCTTCTCCATCCCCCCTCTCTCCTGCTCTCTCCTCCTTCTCCATCTCCCCTCTCTCCTGCTCTCTCCTCCTTCTCCATCTCCCCTCTCTCTCTCCTGCTCTCGCCTCCTTCTCTATCCCCTCTCTCTCTCCTGCTCTCTCCTCCTTCTCCATCCCCCCTCTCTCCTGCTCTCTCCTCCTTCTCCATCTCCTCTCTCTCTCCTGCTCTCTCCTCCTTCTCCATCCCCCCTCTCTCCTGCTCTCTCCTCCTTCTCCATCCCCCCTCTCTCCTGCTCTCTCCTCCTTCTCCATCTCCTCTCTATCCATCTCTCTCTTCCTTTTATTTCCATTAAGACAGGAGGAGGATCATACCATCATCTTGTCATTGCAACAGTTTTAGAAGGGTAATTAAAATGATATGCTGTCTAATTCACTCTGTCATTAAATCAATCTTTATTATTTTCTATTTTCTCCCAGATGGATTTGAAACATAAACACGTGTGTCGTACACTGTCTGTTTGTCATTATCATCAAATGCTAATAAAGCTGAGTGGAAACTAAAACAAGACATGACGTGTTTGTCTTTCTCCATCTGATTGGTGTTATCAATACGTTTCTTCTATATGATGACAGTATAGGCCATCTGTCTGTGTGACGTTGATGGGTTGAAGTGGTTCGGGCTAAATGACTGTTATCTTCTTGTTATCAACCAGTTTCTGGTGGGATCCTCCTGTGCGTCTGTGTGTGTTCCTATGTGTGTCACTGTTATCTACCTTTGGGTTCTAACCAACAGTTCCTCCTGTGTTTTTAGGAGGGGAATGGGTCCCTGGGGATCGGATGAGACACGTGGAGGATAAGATGCCTCATCTACGCTATATAACCAACACTAGTAATGCAATCTACAGGATATGCCAAGGTTAAAGGTTCAGAGGTTAACAGTTCAAAAGTTAACAGTTCAAAGGTTTACAGTTCAGAGGTTAACAGTTCAAAGGTTAACAGTTCAAAGGTTAACAGTTCAAAGGTTAACAGTTCAGAGGTTAATAGTTCAAAGGTTAACAGTTAAACGGTTAACAGTTCAAAGGCTAACAGTTCAAAGGCTAACAGTTCAAAGGTTAACAGTTCAAAGGTTAACAGTTCAAATGTTAACAGTTCAAAGGCTAACAGTTCAAAGGTTAACAGTTCAAAGGTTAACAGTTCAAAGGTTAACAGTTCAGAGGTTTACAGTTCAAAGGTTTACAGTTCAAGGTTAATAGTTCAAAGTTTAACAGTTCAAAGGTTAACAGTTCAGAGGTTAATAGTTCAAAGGTTAACAGTTCATAGGTTAATAGTTCAAAGGTTAATAGAGAGAAAAAAAAAAGAGAGAAGAAAAAGGAGGAGGTGATCTTGTTAGTTAATGATCCTCCCCTCCCTCAACACCCCCGTCTCCACTCCCGATGGGAAATGGACCATACTTAGATCTCTGTATCTCATATCTTTGTTTTACTGTAAACTCCCATGATCTCATCAGTAGCAATGACCATGAGAGAGAGAGAGAGAGAGAGACAGAGAGAGACAGGGAGAGGGACAGAGAAAGAGAGAGCGAGAGAGAGCGAGAGAGAGAGCGAGAGAGAGAGAGAGCGAGAGAGAGAGAGAGCGAGAGAGAGCGAGAGAGAGAGAGAGAGGGGGGACAGAGAGAGAGAGAGAGAGAGAGAGAGAGAGAGAGAGAGGGGTGTGGGGAGGGTGAGGGTTTCTTCAAGAACTCAGTGTTCAGTGGTAGTATTTTATTTTATCTTTCATACTAAATAATCTGTTGCCCAAATATAGAGGGGTGAGGGGGATGAGAGGGACAGGGGAATTAGAGGGTGAATCTGCAATGAGAAGGAGGAAAGAGAGAGAGAGAGAGAGAAAGAGGGAGAGAGAGGGAGAGAGAGAGAGAGAGGGAGACAATTAGACCCAAACAAATCACGAGAAAACAAAAAGAAAATTACTTGACCATTGGAAAGAATAAAAAACAGAGCAAACTATTTGGCCCTAAACAGAGACACAGTGGCAGAATATAATCTTTGACTATGTACAGACTCAGTGAGCACAGCCTTGCTATTGAGACAGGCTATGTGCTCACTGCCAACAAAATGAGGTGGAAACTGAGCTGCACTTCCTAACCTCCTGCCAAATGTATGACCAGATTACACAGACCCACAAAGTATTCGAAAACATATCCTATTTTGATAAACTCCCAGATACCACAGTGTGTCATCACAGCAGCAAGATGTGTGACCTGTTGCCGCAAGAAAAGGGCAACCAGTGAAGAACAAACACCAGTGTAAATACAACCCTTATTTATTTTCCCTTTTGTAGTTTAACTATTTGCCCATCATTACAAACAAATTCAATCAAATGTATTTATAAAGCCCTTCTTATATCAACTGATGTCACAAAGTGCTGTACAGAAACCCAGCCTAAAACCCCAAACAGCAAGCAATGCAGGTGTAGAAGCACGGTGGCTAGGAAAAACTCCCTAGAAAGGCAGGAACCTAGGAAGAAACCTAGAGAGGAACCAGGCTATGAGGGTTAGCCAGTCCTCTTCTGGCTGTGTCGGGTGGAGATTAAAAACATAGAGAGGAACCAGGCTATGAGGGGTGGCCAGTCCTCTTCTGGCTGTGCCATGTGGAGATTTTAACAGAATATGGCCAAGATGTTCAAATGTTCATAGATGACCAGCAGGGTCAGATAATAATAATCACAGTAGTTGTCGAGGGTGCAACAGGTCAGCACCTCAGGAGTAAATATCAGTTGGCTTTTCATAGCCGATCATTGAGAGTATCTCTATCGCTCCTGCTGTCTCTAGAGAGTTGAAAACAGCAGGTCTGAGACAGGTAGCACGTCCGTTGAACAGGTCAGGGTTCCATAGCAGCAGGCAGAACAGTTGAAAATGGAGCAGCAGCACGGCCAGGTGGACTGGGGACAGCAAGGAGTCATCGGGCCAGGTAGTCCTGAGGCATGGTCCTAGGGCTCAGGTCCTCCGAGAGAAAGAGAGAGAGAGCGAAAGAGAGAGAGAGAGAATTAGAGAGTTCATACTTAAATTCACACAGGACACTGGATAAGACAGGAGAAGTACTCCAGATATAACAAACTGACCCCAGCCCCCCGACACATAAACTACTGCAGCATAAATACTGGCGGCTGAGACAGGAGGGGTCTGGAGACTCTGTGGCCCCGTCCGACAATACCCCCGGACAGGGCCAAACAGGCAGGATATAACCCCACCCACTTTGCCAAGGCCCAGCCCCCACAACACCGTATACAGTTCAAGTCAGACGTTTACATATACCTTTAGCGAAATACATTTAAACTCAGTTTTTCACAATTCCTGACATTTAATCCTAGTAAAAATTCCCTGTCTTGGGTCAGTTAGGATCACTACTTCATTTTAAAGAATGTGAAATGTCTATTTGAGAGAATGATTTACTTCAGCGTTTATTTATTTCATCACATTCCCAGTGGATCAGAAGTTTACATACACTCAATTAGTATTTGGTAGCATTACGCTTTTTCAGTTCTGCTCACAAATTTTCTATAGGATTGAGGTCATGATGCCATCTATTTTGTGAAGTGCACCAGTCTCTCCTGCAGCAATGCACCCCCACTACATGATCCTGCCCCCCTTGCTTCACAGTTGGGATGTTGTTCTTCGGCTTGCAAGCTTCCCCCTTTTTCCTCCAAACGATAATGATGGTCATTATGGCCAAACAGTTCTATTGTTGTTTCATCAGATCAGAGGACCTTTCTCCAAAAAGTACGATCTTTGTCCCCATGTGCAGTTGCAGTTGCAGACCATAGTCTCGCTTTTTATGCAGGTTTTGGAGAACTGGCTTCTTCCTTGCTGAGCGGCCTTTCAGGTTATGTCGATATAGGACTTGTTTTACTGTGGATATAGATACTTTTGTACCTGTTTCGTCCAGCATCTTCACAAGGTCATTTGCTGTTGTTCTGGGATTGATTTGCACTTTTCACACCAAAGCACGTTCCCATGACACTTGGGGCGGCAGGGTAGGCTAGTGGTTAGACCGTTGGACTAGTAACCGGAAGGTTGCAAGTTCAAATCCCCTGACAAGGTACAAATCTGTCGTTCTACCCCTGAACAGGCAGTTAACCCACTGTTCCTAGGCCGTCATTGAAAATAAAAATTTGTTCTTAACTGACTTGCCTGGTTAAATAAAGGTAAAACTTTTTTTTTTTTAAATACATTTGCTTGTACAGATGAACGTGGTACCTTCAGGTGTTTGAAAATGATTCCCAAGTATAAGCCAGACTTGTGGAGGTCTACATTTTATTTTCGGAGGTCTTGGCTGATTTCTTTAGATTTTTCCCCAATGTCAAGCAAAGAGGCACTGAGTTTGAAGGTAGGACTTGAAACACATCCACAGGTACACCTCCAATTGACTGAAATGATATCAATTAGCCTATCAGAAGCTTCAAAAGCCATGACATCATTTTCTGGAATCTTCCAAGCTGTTTAAAGGGACAGTCAACTTAGTGTATGTAAACTTCTGACCCACTGGAATTGCGATATAATTCACTGTTGTCACGACTTCCTCCTAGGTCGGTCCCTCTCCTTGTTCGGGCGGCGTTCGGCGGTCGACGTCACCTGTCTTCTAGCCATCGCAGATCCACCTTTCATTTTCCATTTGTTTTGTCTTGTTTTCCCGCACACCTGGTTTGCATTCCCTCATTACTCGTCTTGCATATAACCCTCTGTTTCCCCCCATGTCTGTGTGGGGAATTGTTATATGTGTCACCGAAGGTGGCTCCTCTCCCTGTGCGGGCGGCGCTCGGTGGTCGTCGTAGCCGGCCTACTAGCTGCCACCGATCCCTTTTCTTTTTCGTTTGGTTGTCTGTCTTGTGTTCACCTTTGTCTAGTTTAGGCTAATCAGTGGTGTATTTAATCTCGCCCTACTCGCTAGGTTTTGTGCAGGATTGTTTGTGTTACTGTCGTTGGCTTGGGTTGCGTTTTTTCCCTGTTTATTGTCACGGGACTGTTTTTCCCGCATGTTAGTTTAGTAGAGGAGTATGTTCCTCCGTTTTCGACTAGACTGCGTTCCTGTTTTCTATTGGCTGCTTTTGTGGTCCTGTACCTGTTGTGTTGGAGGACCAGTAAATAAAACACCCTTCTTGAAATTCTTGCTCTCCTGCGCTACTGACAATATGGAAATGTATTTCTGCTCTCCTGCACCTGACTCCACACCCACCTC
>NC_034192.2:64655064-64662564 GCF_002021735.2 Oncorhynchus kisutch
TTCAGCATTTCACTGTGAGGTCTCCTACACCTGTTGTATTCAGCATTTCACTGTGAGGTCTCCTACACCTGTTGTATTCAGCATTTCACTGTGAGGTCTCCTACACCTGTTGTATTCAGCATTTCACTGTGAGGTCTCCTACACCTGTTGTATTCAGCATTTCACTGTGAGGTCTCCTACACCTGTTGTATTCAGCATTTCACTGTGAGGTCTACTACACCTGTTGTATTCAGCATTTCACTGTGAGGTCTACTACACCTGTTGTATTCAGCATTTCACTGTGAGGTCTACTATACCTGTTGTATTCAGCATTTCACTGTGAGGTCTACTATACCTGTTGTATTCAGCATTTCACTGTGAGGTCTACTACACCTGTTGTATTCAGCATTTCACTGTGAGGTCTACTACACCTGTTGTATTCAGCATTTCACTGTGAGGTCTACTACACCTGTTGTATTCAGCATTTCACTGTGAGGTCTACTATACCTGTTGTATTCAGCATTTCACTGTGAGGTCTACTATACCTGTTGTATTCAGCATTTCACTGTGAGGTCTACTACACCTGTTGTATTCAGCATTTCACTGTGAGGTCTACTACACCTGTTGTATTCAGCATGTCACTGTGAGGTCTACTACAAGGTCCAACATTTCCCAAGTGAACAAAATGTCAAATTGACTTCTTACCAAAATACCGTACAACAGCCACGTACATGAAGTATTCAGACCCACCTTGTCCACTTTCATTACATTAAATTCATTCTAAAAATGATTGATTTGTTTTTTCCCCTCATCAATCTACACACAATACCACATAATGACAAAGCAAAACCAGGTTTTTTTTGTGTGTGCAAACTAATTTAAAATATAAACCAGAAATATTACATTACATAAGTAATCAGACCATTTGCTCGGTACTTTGTTGAAGCACCTTTGGCAGCAATTACAACCTCAAGTCTTCTAAGGTATGACGCTACAAGCTTGGCACACCTGTATTTGGGGAGTTTCTCCCATTCTTCTCTGCAGATCCTCTCAAACTCTGTCAGGTTGGATGGGGAGCGTCGCTGCACAGATATTTTCAGGTTTCTCCAGAGATGTTCAATCGGGTTCAAGTCCGGACTCTGGCTGGGCAACTCAAGGACATTCAGGGTTGTACTGAATCCACTCCTGCATTGTCTTGGCTGTGTGCTTAGGGTCGTTGTCCTGTTGGAAGGTGAACCTTCGCCCCCAGTCTGAGGTCCTAAGAGCTCTGGAGCATGTTTTCATCAAGGATCTCTCTGTACTTTGCTCCGTTTATTTTCCTTTGATCCTGACAAATTTCTTAGTCCCTGCCGCTGAAAAACATCCCCACAGCATGATGCTGCCACCACCATGCTTCACCAATGGGATGGTGACAAGTTTCCTCCAGGCGTGACGCTTGGAATTCAGGCCAAAGAGTTCAATCTTGGTTTTCATCAGACCAGATAATCTTGTTTCTAATGGTCTGAGAGTCTTTAGGTGCCTTTTGGCAAACTCCAGGTGGCCTGTCATGTGCCGTTTTACTGAGGAGTGGCTTCTGTCTGGCCACTCTACCATTAAGACCTGCTTGGTGGAGTGCTGCAGAGATTGTTATCCTTCTGGAAGTTTCTCCCATCTACAAAGAGGAACTCGGGAGCTCTGTCAGAGTGACCATCGGATTCTTGGTCACCTCCCTGATCAAGGCCCTCTTACCCTGATTGCTCAGTTTGGCCGGGCTTGTGTGCTAAGGTGTGGAGAATCAGAGCACGTGGTCAGTCCTGTTTGGGTTAGAATCAGAGCAGGTGGTCAGTCCTGTTACAATCAGAGTAGGTGGTCAGTCCTGTTAGGGTTAGAATCAGAGTAGGTGGTCAGTCCTGTTAGGGTTAGAATCAGAGCAGGTGGTCAGTCCTGTTAGACTCAGAGCAGGCAGTCAGTCCTGTTAGGGTTAGAATCAGAGCAGGTGGTCAGTCCTGTTAGGGTTAGAATCAGAGTAGGTGGTCAGTCCTGTTAGGGTTAGAATCAGAGCAAGTGGTCAGTCCTGTTAGGGTTAGAATCAGAGCAGGTGGTCAGTCCTGTTAGAATCAGAGTAGGTGGTCAGTCCTGTTAGGGGTTAGAATCAGAGCAGGTGGTCAGTCCTGTTACAATCAGAGTAGGTGGTCAGTCCTATTAGGGTTAGAATCAGAGTAGGTGGTCAGTCCTGTTAGGGTTAGAATCAGAGCAGGTGGTCAGTCCTGTTAGGGGTTAAAATCAGAGCAGGTGGTCAGTCCTGTTAGACTCAGAGCAGGTGGTCAGTCCTGTTAGAATCAGAGCAGGTGGTCAGTCCTGTTAGAATCAGAGCAGGTGGTCAGTCCCGTTAGAATCACAGCAGGTGGTCAGTCCTGTTCAAGTGTTCAGCAGTCTGATGGCTTGTAGTGAGAAACTCTCTGTGAGCCTGTTGGTATCACATGCTCCGATTCAGTCTGCCCAATGGTAAGGGAGAGAACAGCTCATGGCTGGGGTGTGGGAGGTCCTTGATGATGCCGTGTGCCTTCTTAAGGGACCGTTTCGAGTAGATGTCCTGGATGGGTGGGAGCACGGTCCCAGTGATGTACTGGTCCGTCTTCACCACCCGCTGGAGGGCCACGGTCCCAGTGATGTACTGGTCCGTTCTCACCACCCGCTGGAGGGCCACGGTCCCAGTGATGTACTGGTCCGTCTTCACCACCCGCTGGAGGGCCACGGTCCCAGTGATGTACTGGTCCGTCTTCACCACACGCTGGAGGGCCACGGTCCCAGTGATGTACTGGTCCGTTCTCACCACCCGCTGGAGGGCCACGGTCCCAGTGATGTACTGGTCCGTCTCACCACCCGCTGGAGGGCTACGGTCCCAGTGATGTACTGGTCCGTCTTCACCACCCGCTGGAGGGCCACGGTCCCAGTGATGTACTGGTCCGTCTTCACCACCCGCTGGAGGGCCACGGTCCCAGTGATGTACTGGTCCGTCTTCACCACCCGCTGGAGGGCCACGGTCCCAGTGATGTACTGGTCCGTCTTCACCACCCACTGGAGGGCCACGGTCCCAGTGATGTACTGGTCCGTCTTCACCACACGCTGGAGGGCCACGGTCCCAGTGATGTACTGGTCCGTTCTCACCACCCGCTGGAGGGCCACGGTCCCAGTGATGTACTGGTCCGTCTTCACCACCCGCTGGAGGGCTACGGTCCCAGTGATGTACTGGTCCGTCATCACCACCCGCTGGAGGGCCACGGTCCCAGTGATGTACTGGTCCGTCTTCACCACCCGCTGGAGGGCCACGGTCCCAGTGATGTACTGGTCCGTCTTCACCACCCGCTGGAGGGCCACGGTCCCAGTGATGTACTGGTCCGTCTTCACCACCCGCTGGAGGGCCACGGTCCCAGTGATGTACTGGTCCGTTCTCACCACCCGCTGGAGGGCCACGGTCCCAGTGATGTACTGGTCCGTCTTCACCACCCGCTGGAGGGCTACGGTCCCAGTGATGTACTGGTCCGTCATCACCACCCGCTGGAGGGCCACGGTCCCAGTGATGTACTGGGCCGTCTTCACCACCCTCTGGACGGCCACTGTCCCAGTGATGTACTGGGCCGTCTTCACCACCCTCTGGAGGGCCACTGTCCCAGTGATGTACTGGGCCGTCTTCACCACCCTCTGGAGGGCCACTGTCCCAGTGATGTACTGGGCCGTCTTCACCACCCTCTGGACGGCCACTGTCCCAGTGATGTACTGGGCCGTCTTCACCACCCTCTGGAGGGCCACTGTCCCAGTGATGTACTGGGCTGCCTTCACCACCCTCTGGAGGGCCACTGTCCCAGTGATGTACTGGGCTGCCTTCACCACCCTCTGGAGGGCCACGGTCTCAGTGATGTACTGGGCTGCCTTCACCACATTCTGGAGGGCCACGGTCCCAGTGATGTACTGGGCTGCCTTCACCACCCGCTGGAGGGCTTTGCACTCATGGACGGAACAATTTCCAGGCCATGAGGAAACCGGTCAAGGCGCTCTCGATGGAGTAGCGGTAGTATTTGGAGAGGACCAGGGGAGACATGTGGAATTTCTCCATTCACCTTAGGAAGTAGAGACGCTGTTGCGTCCTCTTGACAAGAGTGGCGTTGTGTTTATTGTGTCCATGAGCATGTCTCTGTTTGTTTGTCTGTTGTTCTGAGTTTCTCTAGGTCTCTCTTCTACTACTTATGTACTACTCCTAAACACAAACTATGTCTCTTGATTCATATGCAAGTGCCAGTGTTTAACATAGGGGTGAGTGGGGTAAGGTGAGCCAGTGTTTAATATAGGGGTGAGTGGGGTAAGGTGAGCCAGTGTTTAACATAGGGGTGAGTGGGGTAAGGTGAGCCAGTGTTTAACATAGGGGTGAGTGGGGTAAGGTGAGCCAGTGTTTAACATAGGGGTGAGTGGGGTAAGGTGAGCCAGTGTTAACATAGGGGTGAGTGGGGTAAGGTGAGCCAGTGTTGAACATAGGGGTGATTGGGGTAAGGTGAGCCAGTGTTTAACATAGGGGTGGGTGGGGTAAGGTGAGCCAGTGTTTAACATAGGGGTGAGTGGGGTAAGGTGAGCCAGTGTTTAACATAGGGGAGAGTGGGGTAAGGTGAGCCAGTGTTTAACATAGGGGTGAGTGGGGTAAGGTGAGCCAGTGTTTAACATAGGGGTGAGTGGGGTAAGGTGAGCCAGTGTTTAACATAGGGGAGAGTGGTGTAAGGTGAGCCAGTGTTTAACATAGGGGAGAGTGGGGTAAGGTGAGCCAGTGTTTAACATAGGGGAGAGTGGGGTAAGGTGAGCCAGTGTTTAACATAGGGGTGAGTGGGGTAAGGTGAGCCAGTGTTTAAGATAGGGGTGATTGGGGTAAGGTGAGCCAGTGTTTAACATAGGGGAGAGTGGGGTAAGGTGAGCCAGTGTTTAACATAGGGGAGAGTGGGGTAAGGTGAGCCAGTGTTTAACATAGGGGAGAGTGGGGTAAGGTTATCCAATGTTTAACATAGGGGAGAGTGGGGTAAGGTGAGCCAGTGTTTAACATAGGGGTGAGTGGGGTAAGGTGAGCCAGTGTTTAACATAGGGGAGAGTGGGGTAAGGTGAGCCAGTGTTTAACATAGGGGTGAGTGGGGTAAGTTGAGTCATTGTTTAACAGAGACAGTAGATCTAGCTGGTCTGTCATAATATAATAGATACAGTAGATCTGTCTGGTCTGTCATAATATAATAGATACAGTAGATCTGTCTGGTCTGTCATAATATAATAGATACAGTAGATCTGTCTGGTCTGTCATAATATAATAGATACAGTAGATCTGTCTGGTCTGTCATAATATAATAGATACAGTAGCTCTAGCTGGTCTGTCATAATATAATAGAGACAGTAGCTCTAGCTGGTCTGTCATAATATAATAGAGACAGTAAATATATATATTCAACCTCATGTTCCCTGTACTCTCTCTATATATATATATCTGTTTATCATACCTGTTGATACAGGGCTCATATGTTAAACTATTCTAACTCAACATTTTCTTTCACAGTGACACTGACTCCGAATTGGAGTGTTATCCGGTGTCCTGTGTGAATTTATGTATGCTCTCTCTAATTCTCTCTCTCGGAGGAGGAGGACCTGAGCCCTAGGACCATGCCTCAGGATGACCTGGCATGATGACTCCTTGCTGTCCCCAGTCCACCTGGCCTTGCTGCTGTTCCAGTTTCAACTGTTCTGCCTGCGGCTATGGGACACTAAACTGTTCATTTTTACTCTTGAGGTGCTGTCCTGTTGCACCCTCTACAACCACTGTGATCTCCACCCGGCACAGCCAGAAGAGGACTGGCCACCCCTCATAGCCTGCTATCTCTCTAGGTTTCTTCCTAGGTTCTGGCCTTTCTAGGGAGGTTTTCCTAGCTACCGTGCTTCTACACCTGCATTGCTTGCTGTTTGGGGTTTTAGGCTGGGGCTATGTAAATAGATTTGATTTGATAGAGGACTGAGGGTCTTCCAAATATTGAAAGTGTGTAAATAGTTACCCATGTTATTTTGTAAATGTATATATATACATTTACAAAATAACATGGGTAACTATTTACACACTTTCAATATTTGGAAGACCCTCAGACCCTCAGTCCTCTATCAAATCAAATCTATTTACATAGCCCCATAGACCCTATATATATATATAGGGTCTATTTCCCTGCTTTTGAGAGGAGATGGCTACTGTACTGGTGGACTTCCAGTAGCTCAGTTTGAAGATCATGGTGCTTGCAATGCCAGGGTTGTGGGTTCGATTCCCATGTGGGACCAGTATGAAAAACGTATGCACTCACTACTGAATAATTAGCTCTGGATAAGAACGTCTGCCAAATGACAAAACATTTAAATTGCACTGAGCTAACGATATGCTGTTGCCTTCTGTATACGGAAAAATGAGTTGGTCTGATGATTCTTCATAAGTAGGGAAAAAGTGTTGATTGCCTCAATCCCAAAGTATCCCTATAATGTGTGTTTCTGTGCCGACTGTAGCAGAGAAACACAATCTCTGTGCTGATCTCTCCTACTCTACCCGCACACAAAACGGAATGATCCCACCAGACCCATCGATTCACAGCCCCCAGCCTCAAACCCCACAGCTCTCCACCTTGGAGACTACAGATCCCAGCAGGCTCCCCTGCGCACACAGTCCCTCAGAGTCCACAGCCCCCAGGCCTTAGAGCCCATTGACCTCCACCAGGCCCCCCAACAGTACCTCAGGCCTCAGAGCCCATTGCCCTCCACCAGGCCCCCCAACAGTCCCTCAGGCCTCAGAGCCCATTGCCCTCCACCAGGCCCCCCAACAGCACCCCAGGCCTCAGAGACCACAGCCCTCAGCCCTCAGTGCCCATTGCCCTCCACCAGGCCCCCCAACAGCACCCCAGGCCTCAGAGACCACAGCCCCCAGGCCTCAGAGCCCATTGCCCTCCACCAGGCCCCCCAACAGCCCCCCAGGCCTCAGTGCCCATTGCCCTCCACCAGGCCTCATTGCCCATTGCCCTCCACCAGGCCTCAGTGCTCATTGTCCTCCACCAGGCCCCCCAACAGGCCCCAGGCCTCAGAGCCCATTGCCCTCCACCAGGCCTCAGTGCCCATTGCCCTCCACCAGGCCCCCCAACAGCCCCCCAGGCCTCAGAGACCCAACAGCACACAGTACTAAATGGAACATGGAGATGGATGGACTCCCAAGAGCTAGTGTCCAATAATATCATATGGGATGAAACCCCACCCCCCAACACTCCATATCCCAGTGTGTTCTGTGTTATGACGTGGCCCTTTCTGGGTGTAGATCGTTGCTTCCCCCTCCCCACTCCATCTCCTAAACCCAGGTTTCGTTATCTCAGGTCATACAATACTGTCAGAGACTCTCCCCCTGGTCATGCAGAATGAAATGGAGAGAGCACAGAGAGAGAGAACAAAGGCATTCACTTGGCCAAACTCCTAAATCGCCAAAATGGTAGAATTGAACCA